>NC_142936.1:66255078-66270078 GCF_046866305.1 Octopus bimaculoides | reverse complement strand
GATTTGTCAACGCTCAACTGTACTATCTACTACAGTGACGTCATCAATAACCATAATAAACCTGGCTCTGAATAAATACATTAACTGCTACCCTCTCACACCACCTTATCTGCAAGAGGTTTCGCTATCGCATCCTCAAAGAGTGAATTTTCCCGGCTCAAATACATTACAACATGACATCATCAGTTTCAATAAACATTGCTCTAGACAAAGCAATAAATCATACCAACTACTAAATGTACTACCTACGTTCCTCTGAGTAATATCAAAGACACACAATGTAGACTTAGATATTATAAGTGCATGTCTATGTTTGTGAATAAATTATATAATCGAAAACAGAATATTTACAAGAATTTTATTTATTTATTTATTTTTAACGCATCTCTTCAGCAAATTTTGAATAAAACATAGTAATGTATACTTATAGTTTTATATATGTATATATATATATATATATATATATATATATATATATATATATATATATATATATAGTAGTTCAGTGTCTTGGGTTGTAATTACTCACAGTATTTATGTTATATGTTCAAAGACATTTCTTAAATTCATTGCGTTTCTTTTACTTGTAAGTGTAACGTTTCCACACATCAGTTTGTTGAAAGGTTTTACACGTTACTCTGGCAATGTCAACATACTTTCCTTCAGTGGGAACGGAAGGTGATGATAAAAATAGTCGCAGCAAAGGAAGACATACAGCGACTTGACTGACAGCATTGACAGCAATGTGATACAAGTGATGTGACAAAGAAGAGGATAACTGCAACATCGCAAATAACAATGATATTCTTTTTTTCTGTTTTGATTTTGACACAAGAGCAGCAAATTTTATTGAAGGCGTTATTCGATTACATCCGATCCCAGAACTTGACTGGTACTTTATTGATCCTGAATGGATGAAAGGCAAAATCGACTACGACTGACGATGGCAAATTTTACGTTGTGGATGGACAAACTGTTACAGAGGAAGAAGGAGCGTTATTAAAACGTCTGAATGAGACACGAAATCGACCACGGAGGAATTTGAACTCAGAACATAGAAAGATGGAAGAGATGTCATTAAGAATTTTGTCCTACGCGGTAACGGATTTGCCAGCTCCCTACCTTGATAATATCATTGTGTCAAATTTTAGTACATGACCAATAATTTTAAGAGGTTGGGGCAAGTCGGATACATCGAGGCAGTACTTACATGATTATTTTATTTTATCGACCCCGTAAGGAGGCAAAGCAAATATGACCCCAGTGGAGATTGAAACCAGAACGTAGAGTCAGAAGGAATGCACTAGGGGCTTGAAATTTGAAATTTGAAATATGGAATTTGAAATAATAATAATAATAATAACAACACAACAACGACGACGACGACGATGATGATGAGGATGATAATAATAATAATAATAATAATAATGATAATAATAATAATAATAATAATAATAATAATGATGATGATCATGATAATAATGATAATAATAATAATAATAATAATATGCTGTAAGTATTGATATTAGGTTACGGGTGCTTGGTACCAACATACAACGGAAAATGTAATGAATGAAAAGGGAAAAGCAGAAATCCTCTGGGACTTTGATTTCCAGATAGACAAGTTGTTTGAGCACCGAAGGTCGGATATAGCAACATTTAGGAGGGACAAACAAGAGTGCCTAACAATCGACGTAGCAGTACCAGGAGAACAACATATGATCATGAAAGAAAATGAAAAGGTTTTATAAATAGGGAGACCTGAGAATTAAGAAGGCTAAGATGTGGCAGCTACGAGAGTCAAACATAAAAGTTATCCCTATTGTCATCGGAGCATTGGGTTCAATGCCACCCAATCTGAAGAAACATCTGAAAACCTTAGAGATACCCTACAATCTAGATGTATTGCAAAAATCGGCATCACTTGGAACTGCTCGCATATTGCGTAGAGTCTGAGGTCAATGTCAGGACGTAAAGACGGACGATACAAGAAGAAGAAGAAGAAGAAGAAGAAGAAGAAGAAGAAGAAGAAGAAGAAGAAGAAGAAGAAGAAGAAGAAGAAGAAGAAGAAGAAGAAGAAGAAGAAGAAGAAGAAGAAGAAGAAGAAGAAGAAGAAGAAGAAGAGCAGCCACAATAGTAACGCTGAACATGAACCATTGCTGTCAAAAAGGAAAGCCACAATATGATCAAGTCAAAGAAATGAAAAAAAGCCGTCCTTATGTCCATAAAACTGGTTACTTCCCGCTCCCACAGCCTTTTTTAGGCAGAATCGATTATGAAAAACTGAAGGCATACATAAAAAATAAAAACAAAATGTGAGGAAACTATATATAGAAACAACGATCTAGAGGAACATAAACAACCCAACCCATCTGGAATTTCCAAGACTACCAAAAGCAAGAAGCCACTCTTAGTTGTAATACGCGGCTTACAAACACACGCTAAGAGAAGGCCCATCAATGAGGTTAATTGTAGTTCCCCTAGTTCACCTTTCATAAGGTTCACTGGAAGGGCAGAACATCCTCTATGCAACTGCATCGCTCTCCGAGTGTAACTCGTTGAATTTTATAACTGACTGAGCGGCAAGGAAACATGTCCTCTTCACTTGTTTTAGTTGCATTGACTTGCTTTGGGAGAAGAGTTTTAGCTTCTCTTGTTCTTTTGTACAGACACACAGACAGACAGTTTTGTCACTTTCCTCGGCTACACTCCTTTTTTTCCCAGTTGCGCGACGAAGGAGTAGTGCATCAGGCTGTTACTATTAGTGGCCGAGATGTCTGCTGGTTTATCAACGGTGTCTTAATCCTGAATATAGATAAACACTGCAATGTATTTGAACTTGAAACCTATATTTATAAGCTAAGAGATTTACTCCCAATGCCAGTACATTTATCGATTATTTAAATGCATTTTTCAACAAAAATAATAAATAGTGAGCTAATGTCAGGGCTGACACTTTTGATTAGAAATTCATCAACCACCGTATTAACAGCCTCTTTCATGTCGCAATTTCTGCTGTGTGATTCTTAATCTATCATAAAAATTTTATGCCCTATGATTCTTAATTATTCATCTCACATACTTTCAGCCTTTCTTGACATAGATGTTTTTGCTTTCATTAAGGATATTTTATATTCCCCTACTCTCCCGCTTCGAGACCTCTCGTTTTGTGCTTTGTATAATCTTCTGCAAACGCGTAGTTTATTATAGATGCAGTTCTGATGTTCTTTACTATTTCTGGATTGATGTAACTCTAATGAAGAATCTGCAAAGTGTGATGTTAATATTTAATGCCATCTGATGCAATATCTGTTGCGGCTTCTCTAAATGTATTCACCCAATCTCTTATAGAAACCCAATGGAATTTAGCTTGGCATCTACTTTCTACATTGGAATAATCATAAGTCAAGCATTTGTTACACAGGAATGTATTTTCTGAAACTCATTTTATCTATAGTGTTGTTATAAGTTACGAAGCATAAAAGTGTAGTTAATGGAACAACTGAAACCACAAGATTATGTCCACAAGTGTCTGATATGCAATCAGAATACGTGATTTGTGACCCACACACTACCAATTTACTTTTGTCTTATGTTGTATATAGAGATATGAAGACTACTTTTTAGCACTGTATGGCTTGAGAGACGTATATGCTACGCATTCACTGGTGACAGAGAGTTTTCGATCAGGACGCGTCGTGGTTCATTCTTCTGTCATTTTTGACGTTTCAGCAACTTGCACATGGCCCTAGTGTTATAAGAATAAGATGTGACATCTAAGTATGTTACTAAGGTATTTTTTGGAGATAAGATTTCTAAATATTCCTTGAAGACATCTGCCATAATTTGTGATAAATGTGAACCCAGCGCCATATATTCAATATATTGGTAAATATCATTGTCAATTTGGAAATTAACTTTCATAGGTAGAATTTTAACAGCTTCATGACATTAACATTTGATAATTTCATGAAGACTTTAGTAATTTTCTAGTCTGGCTTTGACAACCGATATTACATCGTCTGCTAGAACCATTGTAAATATGGACACAGTATCAATATGTGTTGTAGATATAAATATTAAGAACATTTTATTATAAGAAAATATAAGCTGCACAGCCTATAGTGTAGAGATCTGCGCTCAATTGAGCAGTGAAACACAATCGCAATATGGCTGCTGAAATATTAATATTGATATTTTACATCGTATGTTACGTAGAAGACTTCATTGTCTCCAAAACACAATAGTATCAGTTGTTAAAGAGCCTAATTATTAATTAATAGATTTACTTCTTCATTTATTCGGATAAGAAAGATGGTCAAAAACAATTACTCTCTGAGGAAGGGTCATTTTCGAACTAATAGCAATATCCCTGAGCTCTCTTTCACAAAAATACCACAAAATAAATACTCAAATCTACAATTATTTTGGAACGATACGGCTTGTTTATATCGCATTTGATTTATAACTTGTAAATATGTTCTTCTTTAGAAGTCATCATGTGTACGAGAATCATAAATAGCATTTCAATTGCCCCAAAGTAATTTTCTATTTTTATAGAGAACCCCCAAACGATTCTTTCATTCCATCATTGTACTGGAGCAGTATTGCTTTCAAGGATTTTCGCCAGGTGTATCGAACCCAGTAATTATCCTACGGAGCTCGTCTAAATTTCACTTACAAGGCATTAGCCAATGCAATAGACGCCATATCCATTTAAGCTGCTTCGTAGAAAGATCGAATACAGAACTACCTTTAAGTGTAGCGAACGTCTTAACTTGGCCACTATATCTGCGCCTATAAATGATTTTTCGTTTTTGTTGCTTGCTCTAATTTGAACTTGGCTCTCATTGAAAATTCATCTGCTCTTAATATCAGTATAATGGTATACACTATTCATAGACCAAGTTATTGTAAATGAATTATGTAATAGATTTTCATGTTAGAAATGAAAGTAAGTGAACTGTGGTTTCAGTGTAAGAAGTCAGATATGTCAGAGGCAATACCGGGAAAACATTTAGACATTAGAGAGAAAAATAATTCGATAAGCTATTTATTCAAATATAAATTGTGTTTAAAATGCGAGACAATATATATAAAAAACGTTAGATGCAACAAACGTCCGAATTGCTCTAACTGTACTGTTTCAATGAATTAGTAACATCTAAAACTATATAGAATAAATATGAAAGTCCATCAATTATCCTCATGTCATGAAATAGATCATCTTAAAGCTAATATGAGCTCTATGTATTTTACTTGAAAATAAGGAAACAAATGTTTAAGGTTGCTAGTCATTGCATGATTACGAATCTATGGACACGGTAAATGATCGTTAATTTTTTCACGAATGATAAGAGAAAAAAATAACTGTAGATTATAAGAAAGATTGCAAAATAAAAAACTTAGGATGCTCTTGATCATAACGTTTATACCCCGCACACTAACCTAACTGATATTAAAATTTCCAAAATAATTCCTGAGATATGAAGGAGCTGTGATTGAACTGAAAGAGAAATTCCATACGACAGACATACATTGGACGCTAATAAAGTTAACGTAGATAACACGAAATCATATTAGAACTCGAAGTAGAAGCGTGTGAGATATCAAACAAAATATAAGTAGTGGTCGCTGCTAAACTCTCGGCAAACCCTCATCTAACGGATATGTGAGGAAAGATATTTCAGCCGTGACAAACGTGATTATTACGCACAAAATATATTGTTTAAATAACATACAAGCAGCGTGGAAATAGCGAACAAGTAAGCAGCGGAACAGGGACAAAACAAACGAACCAACTTAAAATAAAGCCAACACTATTAAAAAATAGATCATCTGTATCCATCATTAAATAGACAGCAATACAACCAATATCCGTCGACTTGGAATATTTAATGATTATCTCTGCATTGAATGCGAGATCGATATGAAATGAAAGTTTTGAATACGCTAGAAACAGTGACTTCTCAAAGGTTTTATTTTTGCGCAAAAATTCTTCACATCGTATTGCTAAAAGTCCCCAATATAAATATAAAAGAGTATGTTGGGCAAATGAGCATGCGTTCAACTGATACAAGCATATTTACAACGGTACTATATCCAGCACAATTATGCTTTATGAAATAGTTGTGAAGAACAAAATATGTAAGGAAATATAATACGAGCACATCTGCGAACGAACGGAGATACATGTCAAACAATGAATAGATACTAAATATATACTAGATAGAGAAAGAGAAAGAAAAACTCGTAGGAGAAATACATTAGAAATAAAATTGAAATTAAAACATACAGCTATACACAAACAGTAAAGCCCCATAAATCAATGTATGGTTTGCAAGAGATTTGACCAGATAAAAACACTAAACCACTTGAAAAGAGATTAAAACCAACAAAAACATCATCATACAGTATGTAAAATCCCTCAAAGTAAAATGAAAATAGCAAAAGTTTTCGCAAGGAGCGAAAATCAAACTATTAAAGCAAAATGAAATAAGTTCAGAGAAAAATAGAAGCAAGTACCAAATTAATGAGGAGGATTTTACAAATCTCCTCGGAAATATCCAACCAAATATCCAGTCACAACAGGCATATGTTCTCGACAACAATGTTAATAATTAACAGAATAAAACATATCAGAAGATCAACTAGAGTTAACATTGAAGGCACTTTAACAGAAACACTAAAGAAAGCAGAAAAGAACAAAATTGATTCGCATGGATCAAGGAAAACCCCAGGAGCAATAGATATGTATTGTGGGATTCACAAACAAACTATCAGAATATCGACAGCTTCAGTGATCTATTCGATCAAGTAGTTGCAGTAGCAATGGAGGAAGCAGGGTTTTATCCTATCTCATTCATACCCTGCTCAGCCAGATCTAAGTACAAACGTATGCACAAAATATATTATATAAAATTAAAACCCAAACCGGTAAGATCTCTCTTTACTCAGCAAAACAAAAAGAAAGAGTCCAATAGGATTAATGTAACAGAAATAAAAGCAAGAAACTCTACAAGTAAAAGAAAGGCTTAAGCAAATCTTATCAGCAAAGGAGCTTGCAGGACAAGGCACTTTGATAAATGCGAGTTCTTACTGGAGAACAAGGTACTTGATGTAGTAGCAAAACATCATGCAATGCTATTAACAAAAAAGAGACATAACACTGGACGTCATACCAACATCAATGGAACGTTAAGCGTTCATGTGTTGATATGAGCATGGTGAATAAGAAAGGAAAAGCTAACAATGAAATTAGAATAACACGTACAAGGCCCACCATATATAGGAAGTTAGCAACACGGTGAAAGATGCAAGGAATTGGAAATCCTCAAGACAGAGAAATTCTTCTTTTTTCTGGTCGAAGAATCAAACCAGTATTCATGAATCTGTAGCAGCAGCATTCACTGAAGTGGTAGGATGAAGAGAAAAACAATAATGATTACAAAAGGGAATGAAAGTAAGAGAGACTCTACTAAAAGAAACTGTAAATTGTGTGACTATAACCAGCAAAACTCTTACATATTTATAATACTTATTCTGTTCACCTGGAAAGCAATATCATCGAACCATAGAAAAAGAAATGATGCCAGGAAATGCAGTATGTTTATAAAGAGGGAATACCTGTGCATAGGAGAACAAAAACGGAGCATGGCGTAGATTGAAATACATTTCATATCATTCTCAAAGAACTATATTCCAACCATGCAATGTCAAAATAGAAAACAACCACGTTGCTACAAGGCAAAGAGAAAATTAATAAACCCCAGCTCTGTGTCCGTAAGAACAACGTTTGAAGGAGACTCTTTAGGCTCCACTACTTTTCTGTCCAGATCACATCCTGATTACAGATATCCTGAATAAAACCACAATAGTTTAAAATGTTAAGTATAAATTATAACCATTTAATCTTTATCGATTATATGAAACGATTTGCAAAGGATTCTACCCAGCGGGTCAATCGAAGAAAGCCTGCTTATGAATTTAGCTAGCTTCCAAATATATGCCATGATTAAACAAATCTGACAAATCTATTATACGAATTGCCAAATTATCTAAACTTGAGAATCTCTATAAAATTTTAGCATTTAGAAATATTAGTTGGTTTCTTAGTTGCTTGGTAGCTTGTTTGGTTGCTCGGTTGCTTAGTGGGTTAGTAGATTGATTGATTCTCTAGTCACGCTATACATGGTATAGAGAAAGAGGAGTACAGAGAAAGTTAAAAAAAAAGAAATGCAGTGAGAAATAACGGACCGGGTGGGGGTGAAGGAGCGAAGTAAATGACAGAGCAGTAAGATCTTCACAGATGAGAAATTTCTTATACTTTAAGATAATAAATAATTTTTCTTTTTGGATTTATTTATTTCATCATATTGTATAAGCATCAAGAAATTTAATAAGAGTTACTTCATAATTACTGTATGTACTCCATATTTCCTGATATAACCCATGGCATCAAAAGTATACTTCCAAAGATACCAACATGTGAAGAGTAACATGTGTAATGAATACTGTCCAGATTCTGAAATACGAAAGTGAAAACAGAATTATTAATGTCAATACTTAGGCGTAAATATGTTACACAGTCTACGGATATTATGAGAAGTGGGGAACCGAAGACTTTCAGAAGATAACCTCGATAGAAATTTCACGTATTTTGTGTGAAATATTTTCTATAAACAAAATAAAAAAAAATCTTTTAATCAAATCTACTTTACTTTAAAGTCATAGACCGGTTCCAGTAATTAGATTTCGTTCATATTTAATAGAATATAAATATATTATTATTACTATTAAAACGTAATCTTTTTCTCTAACAAAAGCGTCACTGGAACTTTATTTCATCAAAATTGAATGAATGAAAAGCAAAGCTGGACACGACACAATTTTGACTTAAAACGTGGAGAGATGGAAGAAACTGCACAAGACATTTTGCCCATCATTCTAGCGATGCTGCCAATCTACTACTCACTATTGTTTCTTATTTTGCCACAAGGTTTCCAATTTTTGTTTAAGTGCGCGCGCGCAGGTGTAGTTATTCTGACGACTTTTGAAAAATTTCACGATCAACTGAAAGACTTACTCTTTGAAATAACGTGGATGATTATATAAGAGACACGTTACTGCCATTGATGCTATCTTTAGAAGAAACAGTCAGACTAGTTGGGATGGACTCGAAACATATCAATACTGATTATTGTATGCCATATGCTCACTAAATAATTTTTGTTGTAACCTTCCTTCGATGGTAAATAAAAGAAGATGTTGATTACAATAATTTAATCTGCATCTATTCATCAGCATTAAAACGCCAGTTAGATTTGTCTTCGTTGGATTACCTCTTCGTGTAGGTAAGATGAAAGTTTTATCCAGTTTTAGTTGGGATTTCAGTTGTTTTATAGCTTTTGTCAATTTCTTCTTTTTCTTCAAAGTCGTCAGGTACTATGACTACCTTTTTGTATTTGTTAGTTTCCTATAAGGCAGAAAACAGCTTTTTGTTTTGTTCGCGTTTTTTGACGATTTCTACCAGTTTTGCTTGCTTCTGAACAAGGTATTCCCGAAATCATATGGTGATTATTTTGTAATAGTTTTCTAGCTGTATAAGGCCTCTGTCGCACAGTATCCAGTAACGTGATGTTGTTAATTGAAGATATTGTGTCTACAGGAGGTTTGTACTGCCTGTCAAATCACCACAAGGACCTCAGGCAGAGAGTACTTTAGGCAATATGCATGCAGTTCCATGTAATGCCGGTTTTTGCAATACACCTTGATTGTAGGGTATTTCTAAAGTTTCCAGCTTTTTTTACAGGTTGAGTGGCGTTGAACCCAATGCTCCGATGACAATAGGGAGAAATTTTATACTTGACTCTCGTAGCTACCACATCGTGACGATCTCAATTCTCAGGTCTCCATATTTATTAATCTTTTCTCCTTCTTTAGTGATAATATGTTGATCTCCTGGCACTGCTATGTCGAGAGATCAACATCTTGTTTCTTCTTCTTAAAGGTTACTATACACGGCCTTCGTTAGTGACACATGGATACATCTCGTTTCTGTGTTTTCGTTGTCTATCTCTCTCCCTCTCTTGTTCTTCATCCTTTCTGTTTTTCTCTCCAACCCGTTCCTTATTCTTCTCTCCCTTTCACCGTTCCTCTCTCTCTCTCTCTCTCTCTCTCTCTCTCTCTCTCTCTTTCTCTCTCTCTCGCTCTCTCTCTCTCTCTCTCTCTCTCTCTCTCTCTCTCACTCTTCCTCCTTGACTCTCTCGTCGCTGACACGTGACGAAGGGGGATCTCTCTTTCTGTCCACTTCTTTCCTAAAGAAAAGACGTGCCTTTTCCTGTTTCCTCTCGTGGCTCGTCAACCTAGCATTCGTAATAATTTTTTATTGTCTTGGCTCAACAGCCCTCACCGTTTGTTTTTACTATCTTGTTCTCACTGTCCTGTTCTTGTTAACACTTTCACCCTCCGCAAAAAAAATCTCAAATTTTATTTGATTTGCTTTGCGGGAAGGACTGTTTCAACGAAGTCGCGTATTGTCCTTCTCTTCGAAACGCGGAGTAGATGAAACAGGGACAACTGATGAAGGGGTATACTTTTTATGTTGCACGTCTCGTTTCTCTGTTTTTTTTCGTTGTTCGAAAAAAGTTCGTTTTCTATGTTTTCATTTTTATGTTTTCGTTTCTCATTGTGTTTAACGATTTTTTTTTATGGCCTGTACCCATATATGCATGTATATATACATATATGTGTAGGTATGTACATATATGTATGGATATATGCATATATCTATATAGTATGTATAATCGAGCGCCACGCATATGATCGAACGCCACGCATCTTTTTCCAAGTAAGTTTTATCTACATACTTACGTACATAATACATACATACTTACATATATACATAAGGTGACCCCCCCCCCCACCAAAAAAAAAAAAGAGTTAACCAACTTTTTCAGTTTTGCCAAAGCAGAATATCGTTATATTTCTGGTCAGAGCGTTGCAACGCAACGGTAAAAGAAACACAATTACAACACTTCAACATTTATTCGATATGACCACATCTATTTCGATTTACAGCGTTATGCCAAGGTGTGAATGTTTCACACGCGGTACGCAGTTGTTCTTGTATAATAGAAGCAAAGTTTTGCCCTGGGAGCGCCTCCAAAATGGAACAAGCGCAAGATCCCAGTCTTATGGACTTCTTTCTAGTCTCATGGCCTTATAAACTTGCGTGAGCTCATGACAGCCAATTATCTTGTTGGGACGGGTCCTGACATCCTCGTTTAGCACTCGACACAACAATATTCGGCTTATTTTTACTGTGGCAGCCAGTTTCCTGACGGAACGACGTCGATTTCGCCGTAACTTATCTCTGGTACGTTTGATAAACCGAGGGGTTTGTACACTTCGTTTCGGTCACGTCTCCATCGATCAACGCTGGAACCAGTCACATGTAAATTCTTGACAGTTTTCCAGACTGTTCTTCGGTTAATTTTATGCCTTTTTGCTATAGCCATATTACCTTCACCTCCTTTGAGAAGGGTTATCATTGTATTTAGGTCTATAGCGATTGCCTAATTTTTAAATCTGACGATTGCCTAATTTTTAAATCTGAATTTATTTAGTCTAACAAAAAGAAGACAGACTAAGCTTTTATAATGATGTATAATTTTCATATCTTATAATATTTATTGATAGTTATTAAAACCTGAAACTTCGGTTGGCTTAATTTCGGGACACCCTGTTTATATATGTGTGCCTGTGTGTATGTGTGTGTGGATGTGTGAGTGTGTGTGTGTATGTATATTATGTATATACATACATATATACATGTATATATACATATATATATATATAAATAAATATATATGTATATATATATATATATATATATATATATATATATATATATATATATATATATATATATATATATATAATATATATATATATATATATATATATACATACGTACACATATACGCAAACACACACACACATATATATCTATATACACAAATACATGCATACACGCACACATTCTACTAAGATTTATTCCAGGCGGTGCCCCAGCGAGGCCTTAATTGTTGCCTGAAACAGCTAAGCAACTATAAGCTAATATACACAGATACACACACACACACACACACACACACACCGATGTAAATATATATATATATATATATTATATATTTATTATATATTCACATATATACGTGTATGCATATAGATGTGCATTGATTTATACATATGCGAACGTATGAATGTAAGTGTACAACATTATTTTTCACAAGCACATGCACACATATGTAAATAAAGAGTGAGATGCTCTAAAATCGCATCTAGTATTCCCTAGTTAACATCTTATATTTGCCTTTAACCTGTTGATCTTTCACGGGTTTTGGGTTCCGTAACCTCAGTCTAACCTTTTGTCCGCCATCAAAACAACAATTGGAAATAGAGATTTGTAAGTTCATTACATTGCACCCTAATCTCCCTAAACGTCCACACACACACACACACACACACACACACACACACACGCAGGCACACACACACTCACACACACACACACACATACGTACATATTTGTATGTATACATATCTATATTATTCATATATGTACGTAGAGAAATGCATATATATATATATATATATATATATATATATATATATATATGTATATATATATATTTATGTGTGTGTGTGTATCAATCTTACAACTTCCTCTGTCATGGTCACACAATATCTTTCTATGGACACACATATATGTATTCTTACATGTGTTTGCGTGGAAAGAGAGAGATAGGTAGATATGCATAGACATCTATATGAATATGCACACATATATCAATACTGCGCTATACATGCGTATTTGTGTGGTTATACGCACATGTATACATACATCTACACAGGCTCATATGTATATGCGTATATTTTGGTTGATCTGAAGCTTCGTCTTATTGTAATATATCTCATTGTCTACATGTATATACGAATATTATCGAGTTTGAATAGGTTTACATGTAAGCGTATGTGTGTATGTGTGAGTATGTGAGTATACCATGTATATATATATATATGGTAGATTTCCTTCCTTTAATTATTTGAATTCCTAGTACGCGAAACGTGCCGAAATGCAATAAAGAATTAGGTGTCCATCTACATCCATGTATATATATATATATATATATATATATATATATATATATATATATATATATATATATATATATATATATATATATATACATACATACATACATACATACATACATACATACATGCATACATACATATATATTTGTATATATGTA
Organism: Octopus bimaculoides; assembly: GCF_046866305.1. Classification (NCBI taxonomy): domain Eukaryota; kingdom Metazoa; phylum Mollusca; class Cephalopoda; order Octopoda; family Octopodidae; genus Octopus; species Octopus bimaculoides. Next base: position 66,256,759 of record NC_142936.1, on the reverse strand, counting down.
TGTATGTATGTATGTATTCATATGTATGTATGTATGTATGTACGTTTGTATGAATATATATAAAACGTGTATCCTGCACTTTGCTGTCATAGAGACAATTGATTGATGATACATGATCAGAGATGATGAATGGGTGATCAGTCATATTGGCTAATTTCCCAGAAATCTTGTTGCTTAGTCCAGCAGGTAAGTAAGTTAAACAAAGAAAAAGAAAGTGCTTGTTTCCCTAAGATACCATGAAAGGGATACAGCGCGATTTTAACTTGATCAATGAATTTGAACTTATCTATTCATAGATAACGTAATTTAATATATTTTGATATGCATCGAATCTATACGAATGTCTGTATAAATATATATGCATATATATAGATATATGTGTGTGTGTGTGAGTGTGTTTATTGTCGTGTGTAAGTGTGTGTATTGTGTGTGCGTGTGTTTATATACATGTATACGCCTGCACACACATGTCTATACATGCATACATATATACGTACATATTTATATATGCCTATGAATTTATATATGTGTGTGTGTGGATAAAGGATAAAACTTCTTCATGAATCATATAGAGTCATAGGACCAGCTTGCAGGTTTCTATGATATATACATACTGGACTTTCCGAAACACTGGTCTGTCGCAGTAATACCAATTTTTCCCAGGTGAGTGAAATGGAGAAATGTTTGATGTGTGATCATGGTTCGTCTACTCAATCGAGCTACTGCTCTTTTGAAAACATAGTAAACAAGCCTTAGAATGCTATACGAAAGTATTCTACGGGCCTAATTTTCTCATCACAAACAGTTGTAAGTCTATAATGTACAAATATTTGTATAAAAGTACATATTTTAAAACTTTTTCGTATACATCATTACGTGAAAACATACCATATTAACTTAGTAATGCAACAATGGATTTTAAAAATCGGCTGGTGAAGGAATTTGTCTTTGAATCTCGACTTCAAATTATCTGGAATTGAATGAGACTCAGGAATGTTTTATTAGCTTAGTTTATTTGTATCAGAAGAGTTCTTCAGAAGTATTTTGTCCGGATTGCTAATCCCATATTAGTAACACTTTCTTCTGACATAAATATATACATATATGTGTGTGATGTGAGCATTTATTTCGCATATTATGGGGAGATAATTTTAAATTCAAGGATCATGTTCGAAATGTGACTTTGTATGTTTATGTCCTTTATTATAGTACATGGTTAAAGAAGTTTCTTCTAGTTTACCTCAACTTACAGGACATTCTTGATGAAATTGACATTTCCAGTCATTGAAGTAATGACTGCTTCTAGCTTAGACATTCCGACCATGACTATATTATCAAATGTGTCAATTTATTTTAAAGCTGTTAATGTGTAATTTCAGGACAAATCTGCTGATATTTTTATCAGGTTCAGAAAACATATATATGTATACACATGCATTTATATGTACGTATATATATGTATATATATATATATATATATATATATATATATATATATATATATATATATATATATATATATACATATATATATAAATATATATATGCGTATATGTACATATGCATGTATGTATATATGTGTGTATGTATGCATGTACGCATATATGTATGTATGTATTAATGTTTAGCAGAAGTAGCCGAGCGACTCGAGGGGGAGTGCTAACGCAGGAAACTGTCAGCT
>NC_142936.1:66222578-66250078 GCF_046866305.1 Octopus bimaculoides | reverse complement strand
AAAAAGTTTTCCTTAAATCATTTAATGCTCTTCTGAAAAATGTAAATTATATAAAATGTGATTTCACCTAACCCAAACCTTTGAAGTTTTGTTATGTTTTATCATAGAAATCAATCAATATTTGACAGCAAATACAAGCTCTAAAGTTATTTCTCTATTCAAATATTTGGCTATTTCTCCCTACATTGCTTAACGTTTCTCTGCGTTTTTTCCTTCCTTCATGAACTACCAACGTATCGTATATTTGCACAATAATTATAATATCTTCTCTCAAATCTTCTATGCTTATACGAATTTTTCTATCTCCTTGTAATGTTCTGCTTTTTGAACTCCAGAATACGAGAAAAACATCAACTACATTTATTTGCCCGATTATACTCGGTATTTCATAAATATATCATTTGTTTATAGTTATTTGCAGCAATATTATTCTAAAAATTATAGTTAGTGAATACATTATCTAATGATCGAAAAAATTGATTTCCTAAGCAAATATTGATGTGCATGTATCACGATGTGGTTAAGAACTCTTCCCAACAACGCTGATCCAGAATGGATCTCACTCCACTGTAATAAGTGTTTTCAACTTAGCCTACCATTTGAACAATGAATGAAATATACTGAATGGAAATTGCGATGACGCCCGCTTTACATACACACACGCAAATATATGCTATATGCGTGGGTCTGTGTGTGAGTGTGTAGAAGTATTTATATATATGTATGTGTGTGTGTTTATATGTATGTATATACTCATATATATGTGTGTGTATGGATGTATGTATGTGTGGACGAATGATCATTTGCTAATCTACCAATTTTTAATTTAACCGAATGTTATGAATTCTCTGGGCTCCGTTTCTGTTATACTACCAGTTATGCGCTTCTTAATTATATTATCTAATACCTTGCAATACTTAGTTACATTCCATTTCGTCCTTGAGTTTAAATTCTACCGAGGTCAAATTGACCTACCTTTTTTTTTTCTGGGATCGATAAAATAAGTCCATCAAGTACTAGGTTAGGTATTATCGATCGATTGTACCTCTCCCTCAAAACGTACGGCTCTGTGCTTTCGTTAAAAATCAATATATCATTTTCTAGATAATCGTTCATTCAGAGAACAAACACCACTTAGGTACAAGGTGGTTTGAAATCAGTTATTTTCTACAAGAAGTAGAATCTTATTGCTAATTGAATACTGAATATCTTTCTAGTAGAGTGGTTTAATACAAAGTGTACAGGCGTGTAGACGCTCATAATAACTACCCTCACTCAATTCCCGAGTGATGAGTCCGACTTTTTAAAGAGGTTTATCTACCCAGGCCGATGTGTTACTAGAAGAAGCAATGTTTGAGTTCGTAACAATCGAGTCAATCTTTTCAATTTAATTTATTTATCTTTCAGGTTAATCAATAATTTCACTCTAAACTTTTTATTTTTTAAATCTGAATTTTTTTTTTTTTTTTTACATTTTGTATGTAACAAAGCTGCACTACACGAAACTCAACGTCGTTTCTTATCGCCTTCAAAGCCCCTGCCTAAGTAACATGATGATAATATATCATATTCTCAGTATAATTTAAAGAGAAAATCCCTCGTTAATCGACCTTAATTGGCAAGAATATAACATCATAGATAAGATTTCAGAAGTTAGATACTTGTTTTCTTAACGGAAATGTTTTGTGTTACAAAGAACCTTGTTCTCCTGAATAGAAAAAAATTAAAACAAGAAAAAAAACATTTAATTTTCAGAAACATTTTTCTCTGCTGAAATGCACTCTTGACATGAAACAAATGTCTCCGTATTCAATTTATCGAATAACTAGAGAATGGAGCCGTTTAATTTAACTTTTCCTTATTTCAGCCAGGGCTGTGTCCTGGCTGGTACGCTGCCATTTTTTGTGGGAAAACGTCTTTAGAATAATTAGATTCTAACACCTGTGTTCTGAATCACAATCTTAGTGAGGCATCATACAAGGGTCGATAAAATAAGTTCGACGCATGGTATTGAGCCGCTTCAATTCTCTCTAAACCTCCTTACAAATTCCGTGGCATTGTACTAATTTAAGAAATCAATATAGAAGAGAGCAGTCAGATGGTGTCGGCTAAATATAGAGTAACTAATTAAACGTCTATCCATGTGAAGATGTTATATCAAACTTTGTGAATTTTTAATGACCGGGCGTAAGAGGATTGAAAAGGTTCGCAATTGTCTACTTGTTGTGAATAAGTAGAATATTTACTAATTATTATAGCCGCCAGTTTACACCATTTTATGTGCATTAGTCTGAGTAATTAATTTTATATTTTTCTTGTCAAATTATTTCCCACTACATTGCTGTATTGTGTTGTAGCTGAATTTACTGCTTGTATATGGTAATGTGTCTATCATTCGATCGTGTAAATTTGTGAAAATGTTATTGTTTAATCAGGAATAGTTCAAGACTAAAACCTCGTGTAAATATAAAGTTACATATGAGAGAGAGAGAGAGAGAGAAAGAGAGAGAGAGAGAGAGAGAGAGAGAGAGAGAGAGAGAGAGAGAGAGACTAAAATGACAAGCGCACAGAAAGGAAGAGGAAGACAGGCAGTTAAAGAAGGGGAGATGTTGAAGATTATGAGAGTAAATACGGAGAAGATGAAGGAAAGATCGAATGAAAGGCTGCGGTTGAAGTTATCGGTCTTGAAAACTAATTAGAACCGGAGTGAAGGCTGAAAGCTGTGACAAACAGAATTTATAAGAACAATGATGGAAGAATTAAAAGAATTTCCTAGTATTATATGATTAGTTATGACCTAAATATTAATGGGCTATTGCTCGGTATTTGTAATGCGTTTGTGAACGTGTTTGATATGTTAAACGATTGTCCATTCTTTGTTGCATCTCAGATATGACATATAATTAGGAACGGCTCGAATTCCAAGTTGAAGTTCTTGCACAGAGGAGATTTATAAACAGAAAACGTGTGAGAGTTTTATCTCAAATAATTGTTACATTAGAATTTATTTTCAATTAATTTTATTTGAAAAAATATATTCTAATTACAAATTCGGCACGTATGGTTTAGTGTTAATATAGAATTTGTTTTATTATAACCTGACGACTAATTTTTTAAAATCAATGTTTGATTAATTTTTCTAAATCTAATTTTCAGGCCAAAAATAAAATAATCATGCTGAAAGTACTAAAGGAACTTCGGGGGAAAAGTGCATTTAGGCCTATATCGGAGGAAGCAGCCAAACTGAGAGCTGCTCGGGACCGGCGGGTGAGTAACAGTTGGTTTTCTTTTTTTTTAATTCTAATTTCTTGCAGTTCATGTTAAAATGTTTTCTAGCTACGATTTTTCCATACCTATTTTCAGGCATAATGTCTCTGATGGACATAATTAAACCAGTGAAAATACCTGTGGTATTGAATTTCCAATATTTTGGATAGAGTTCTTATTCAAGATCACAAGAGAAATAACAGAAAACCAGTAGAGTTTTACAGCATCTCAAGAGAAGAGGATGTAAAACTCTACTGTTTTTTCCTTTACTTACTTCCTGTCATCTTTAACCCGAAGGGGACTGTCCAAAACATTGGATACTTCACTCGCCACTCATTGTTATCTTTTTGTCGCTTTTTCTAAACAGTACAAGTCTTACCGACGCAGATTACCCGCCAGGTTTCTTGGATTTTGTTTCATCCAATCAATCAAATCTATGATAAAACTGTTCTAGCTGTTGTTATCTCATTTTTATTTTCAGGTCTCTGATCGAACCGACTTATAATTAAATTATTCCACTTATGAGCATTACATTCTTTAGTTTCAGGTAAAGTGTACCCCGAACTATTTAATCCAGTGTTTTGATCGTTTTTGTTACTAAGAGTAGCTGAAATTTGGATACAAAGTTTTACCATCGTTATTATCCTTCAGCCGGGTTTAAATCTGTTTCGCAGACAAAAGTTTCGCAGTATATACTGTGCTGTCTCCACAAATGGTGATAATTCATTTAATCAAAATGACAATTTTGTTCTCAAATCTACGACGCTTGATAATTATAATATATTTACAGGAAATATCTCCTGATAACAGACCTTGTCGTGGCATTCACTGCCCATATTTCCTGTAAGGTAATTGTTAATGATGCTTTTAATATAAAGCTTGGCAAAGGTGGGGTTACAACGAAAGAAAAAGAGGGTGCTTCACGGAAAGTATGTTGTTACAAAATGAGAATGTATGCCAAAGAGAGACAGACAGACAGACAGACACAGAGACAGACAGACAGACACGGAGACAGACAGACAGACACAGAGACAGACAGACAGACACAGAGACAGACATACAGAGGGAGAGAAGAAAGAGAAGAAAGAGAGAGAAACAGATAGGCAGACACTATATAATGATATGCTACCAAAATACTAAGTATGTAAGACACATTGAATATTAGATAACTCTATTCCTTAGTTGAGAGTTGTAAGGAACAAACACACTATCTGTAATATCATAGTTACATTGAATGTACCTACAAGTATCACAACTCAAATCTTTAAAAACTGATGTAGAGGTTATATACAGTATATACATACCCATGTATGTAATTTGTATATAAGGCGGGCCACTAAACACGGAATCTGACTACATATAGTGATTTCTGGGCTTGAAGTGCCAAACACATCTCAGAATGTGTGGTCCAAATCCGAAAATGAATAAAAATAACTTGAGATAAATATATTTATTATTCAAGTAATTCTGCCCCAACGTTACTCCTATATACGTGCATGCATAGTGCGTGCATGTGAGTTGTGTATGTGTGTGTGTGTGTGTGCGCGCGTGTGTATGTGTGTGTGCCTGTGTGTGTGTGTGAATTTACATAAAAAATACGTAGATAGCTATATAATACCATAAAGATTCAGAGACAATTAAAATGTCACTGATAGGTTCCTTTCGTGTATCGTTAATGTTTCACGTTCATGCGGTTATTCGGGCGACAGAATGGATTACTCTGATGAGATATGCCATTATCATGATTCTGTGAATATCTCACTAATTCATTCGTTAATGAACAACATTCGAGTCGTGCAGAGTGTATTGTAACTTGCAAATGAAGATAACATTTTTAAGAAGCATTTTTTACACAAGGGAATTTATTAGTCTCAATTTTAAAATCATTGTTGCTCAATTTATTAACACTAGCAAATATAGCCAAAAGTATCAGCAAATGTTTAATAATTACTAAAAATAATTAGCAAAATAACAATGAAAAATAATTAGCAAAGGTAATACTCAGCGAAAATGATAATTCTGAAAAATAATTTTCCGAGATGTTTCTAATTGCGATAAAAGTTTTCCAGGTGCTTTCTTTAGTATTGTTTCTATCCTACGGAGTCCGTAAAAAGATGGGTTTTTTTCGGAAGAAAGGGAGAGTCTCTACTTTATTTGATAGTAGAAGTTTATATTTCGTCTTATTTTATGCATCGAGTTTTATGTCAGTCCGTCAGTCGTCTTTCAGTCGTTTGGAGTTGGTAGTTTGGTAATGCAGGAATAATCTTGAAGGAGTGGTTGTTAAATTTAGATAGAAACGTGTCAAGAAATATTCATTCCTTGTTAGATATTATACAAGTTACGGTCAAGGTCTTACGTTGCAGTGACATATAAACGCCATCTGCAAAAGCTTGATTTGCTTTAATATTCAATCATATCATGGGGTTCGGCTTTCCTACAAACATATTTCGCAAGAGATATTTATTTTATTCTGAATGAACGTGTTACGTGCATCTAGCCATAAACGTGTTGTTAATCAATAATACTGCTACTACACGTTCTTCAGAATCTATGGTTTGCTCATGTATTTTTCATTCAGGGGGCGACCAGTCGTTTCTCGGCAATTATATCTGTATTTGCCGACTTTATTGGTGTTTATAGATTTGGGGCTTGTAATTAGCTGTGTGTAATTCCGTAAAAATACAACTGACCTTAACTTTTGTTAAAGACCTTGTGATAATTGTGAGAAGAGAAGTCCCTACTGTTTAGAGTGGAGAAGATCGCGGTTACTGTGTGGATACATTGCAATTACGAGGAGAGTTAAATCCAATAGTTTTTCCATTTTTACGCTCATTATCACGTATTATTAATTGCTCTCCATAGTTTAGCTCGATGTTGAAACCATTGCTAAGCGAACTCTAATTGCAATGTAAACTTTTTTGAAATTTCTGTCTGATGATAGTTTTGATATGTGCCTACCAATCTTGTATGAATCTGAACAGATTATTGGAGGTCCTAATTACGTATTTTCTTAAGGATTAAAGTGGTATTTAGTTAATGTAGCATCTCGAAAGTTTAATATCTACCGGCTTGTGTATCATGATTTTTAAATCAAAGTCTCTAAATGATTTGATTAGTATCTTTCTGAGTTCGTCCTTCCTGTACCGTATCATGTGGTAGTGAGCGGTAAGTCCGTCATCCCTGTAAAACCCTATGTTAGTGCTAGAACAATTAAATCAGTTTCTTTTTCGATGTGAGTAGTGTGCGCCATATAAATTATCTCCTCCAAAATATGAACCGATTAGTACTAAGGAAGTAAATTTCCAGTCATCATATTCTAGAAGCAACTGACATAAAATATGAGAAGATCTAGATGGTAGTAACTAATTATTTCGCTTGGACTTGAAATCATTGTAGATGAAAGCATATTTCATTAGCACATACCGTTCTTCCTTACAAATGATTTTTAAGCGGGTAACTTAAGTTACGGCATCCTACTTTAGTTGTAGGCACACGCACACACACATACACACACTCTCTCAGTCTCTCCACCTCTCTCTCTCTCTGTCGTTAAAATATTTCGTTGCTTTTTTTTTCCTATTTTCAACAGAAGCGCTCCTCTTTTGTTCTAATATTCTTCCAAATCTGTACAATAAATTTTCTGCAATTTTTCTGCTTTGAGAATTTATCATTCTCAACAGAGAAGTTTAAGTGTCCATCTCACAACACACTGTAAATACCCTAAAATCAAATACAACATATACAATCTGATAAGTGGCCAACATGTAATTTGCAACACATTCTACATTACGGCACTGACTACAGACAGCTTAGGTGCGACAGCTACCAAATATGCCTCATGTCCTAGACTGGTGAATGATTTACAAACATCAATAGACAGTAGCCACTATTTCCTCCTGGAATGGAATTGAACATGTTACGAAATGCAAGAGAAAACACTAAACAGTACACGTCCATGTTGTCAATTAGCCTACTAAAATTAGCAATTATGTCTCTCTCAAATAGTATTCTATCATCTCAGAAAAGAAGAAAACAAAAAACATAGGATAATCTAGCACTAGATAAAATCAATATCGAGTAAAGATTGGGGGTTATTGAGAGAGCGACCCTTGATTAAGTTACGGTACAGTGGCATCGAACTCAGAATTGTTGAAAAGTGCAAAATTTTCAATGGCATACCGTAACACGAGTATGCACACATATGCATATAGGTACACACAGCTTTCTTCCAATTACACACACACACCTATATATATATATGTGTGTGTGTGTATTTATACACATACATGTGTGTGTCACGGGATCACGTGACCGACCAGACCATCAGATGTTGTTACACATCGCTGGTCACAATACACTTTACATTGTTTTGCCATCGAACGACGTCACCCCGCTGTCTCGCCCAACACACTCCCTTGATCGAGAGGGGAATGGAACAATGTGAAAGTTATTGATTGTTACTTGTGAACAAAACGCGCCGCCCGGTCTGGGAATCGAAACCACAATCTAGCCACCGTGTGTGCAGCAGCCTAACTACTAGGCCACACGCCTAGTGATGGTATATATATATATAGAGAGAGAGAGAGACAGGCAGACACATCATATATATTTGAGTGCCTATATATGCATCTACGGGCATATACACACACCCACAGAGAGTATATCTGTACAAATATTTTACAAATATATTGATATGAGCATATAGGTATAAGATGCAATCTAAATATATCTATATGAGCATGGATATAAAAATAAGCATATTTATATGAGTATGGATATATAATAAACACATTTATGAAGAAAGCTTTTGATGCACCAAAACACTTTGAACGAAAGACAACAAGCATAATTCATAACAGGATGCAATTCAATTAAGTAACACTAAATATGAATAACACTCTACGTAAACACATTTATATTATCAGGAAAACAATTTGTATTTATGGCTAGGAACGATATTTATGTAATATATTTATAATACAAAATTACGTAAACATTATTACAACAAGACCAACGATAATTTTACAAAACAAAGTGAGTCAATAAAACATCAGAAGCAGTATGTGCTCTTTGTAATGTCTCTGAACACATAATTTGCTAAATGGTACACGTTCTGAATATAAAACTCTTGATCGTTCTGAAATAAATTTAAACAGTTTTACATAAAACATTACCTTTATAAACTCGTTTCTAGATTATTATTCAGAGCCGACGAGCACCCACTCTTGCATATGTTCACATATTCATATGTATAAACATGTAGACATGCACACAATGCTCCGTACGTTAAGTACATACATATATAAAATCGCGCATACTTATATACATACATACACCTCTACATTGATACTTAAGCATATACCAACAAATATATATACAAACATACATGTCTACATATATATATATATATATATATATATATATATATATATATACATACGCTTATATTCCTACATGCATACATGTATTCGTAAATACATACATACATGCTTAATACATATATACTTAAACGTTTGCATTCCTAAACACGTATGTACATACATATATTCCTACATATGTACGAGCATACGTACACGCATACATATATGAAAACTTATATACAGCTTTTTTTTTAACATTTACTAGTTTCAGTAATTATGCTGCATTCGACCAAATTAACTTGGGACTTGTCTTTTTGTAAAGTCTTATCATACCGGTCTCTCTTTTAGTGGAACCGTTAGGTTAGGGGGAACGTAAACAAAGCAACAACGGTTATCAAGCGGCAACGTGAGACAAGCACAAGCACAAGACACACGTACATGGTCAGCTCGAGCCATACACAAAGATACTCGGCCAAGGCGCTACAAACTGACCCTGAAAGCATGTGGTTGGGAAGCAAGCTTCTTACACACAGCCACACATACATACATACATACATACATACATACAAACAAGGCTGAAGATCAGTGAAAAAGAGGACACATATGCTGGACTATTGAGAAATTTGTAGTTACTCAATTCAGATTACAAGTTCAGGCTTATACCTGTAATTATTGAGGCCCTGGGATATGTAAGACATTGCCTAAATAACAATCTTAAGAAATTAGGCTTCTCAAAACCAGAAAGGAGAAAGCTAATTCAAAAACTACAGATCCAATCTATCACTGCAACTATAAAACTTACCAAAAGTTTATCATTTAAATATATAGGAGCGTGTCTACATATATGACTATATACATGAGAATACATACATAAAACATACAAATCTGCACACACATAAATACATACATACATATATATATATATAGATAGATAGATACATACATACATACATACATACAAACAAAAATACCCTGTTAGTAACCGGATTAAACTCGCTTAAGAACTTAAAACTCACAGAAAAACCATACCTACATACATACATACATACATACATACATACATACATATACGTAGTACGTACATACATACGTACGTAAAAACATACATACGTACGTAAATTCATACAGATCTACGTACACACAAATATACATGTATACACACACACACACGTACATAAATGCATACATACATACATACATACATATACACACATACGTACGGATGTACATACATGCATACATACATACATACATACATACATACATGCCCAACCAGTATGTATAGAGCCAAGTATGTGTTTTCATTGTGAGATAGATAAATTTTTGCAGAGTTTTACAATATTTTTTTACACACATGCATTGTCTAAATCATTCCACATTTTCAGGTAATCAAAAACAAAACATAACAGCTGCACAAAATTCTGGTAGTATTTCTCATAATACATAATATTCTAATTTGTGCCATCTTTAATTTAGTCTGACAATATTTTTCATACTAAATTGATCATTTAGTTACTTTTACTAATACCTAATTTGTAAACTATATCAAGGAAAATTAATAAAGCAGTAATTCGCAGAATGGTTAGAGCGGCGGATAAAATACCTTGCAATATTTGTTCCAATTCCTGTGCAGAGTTCAAATCCCACCCGCCGTCAACTTTGCCTTTCATTCGTTTCAGAGTCGATAAAAAAGGCGCCAATCGAAGGAGATGGCTAGTGGGAGGGGGATGTCAAAACCGGGGACCAGATCCTTTGCTGTATCCGTTCCGATTGTTGGCTTTCTGACAGTAACACATACAACGCTTCTGGTCTGTTACACATCATCGGTGACATGGTAACTGCTTGTCATTCCCAAATAATAATAATAACAACAACAACAATAATAATAATAATAATAATAATAAAATAATGATAATAATAATAATAATAATAAAGACAGAGCTCAATGCTAAAAACAAGATAATGGGTATCAACACTTTAGCTGTCCCAGTTATAAGCTACAGCTACAACATCCTTAACTGGACACTAAACGAACTATGTAAAATAGACAGGAAAACAAGAAAAATAATGACAGGATATAGGATGCACCACCCAAAATCTGACATAGAAAGGCTATATATACAACGCACAGAAGGTGGCAGGGGTCTTATACAGCTAGAAAACTATTATAAAATAACCACCATAGGACTGCAAAAATACCTACTCCAGAAGCAAGGGAAACTAATACAAATAGCCACAAAACACGAGCAAAACAAAAAACTGTTTTCAGTATTTAAGGAAGCTGACAAATACAAACAAGAAATCAACCTACCTAACAAATACGAAGAAGAAGAAGAAGAAACAACAAAAGCTATAAAACAAATGAAATCCAAACTAAAACTAGAACAGCAACGGACCATGATAAAACGATGGCAAAAAAGCCCCTACATGGTAAATACTGGGCTAAACTAAATGCGAAAGAAATAGACAGAGAAAAATCCCAGCAATGGCTGAGAAGCTCAGGACTCAAAGCAGAGACTGAAGGATTTTTAATTGCTGCACAAGACCAGAGCCTCCCCACCAGAAATTACCAAAAACACATAATGAAAAGAAATATAACAAGTAACTGTAGAATATGTGGAGATCGACAAGAAACAATAAATCATATTATCTCTGGCTGCCCAGTCCTGGCTAAGAAGGAATATATTCACAGACACGACAGAGCTGGGACCTATATACACTGGAAGCTATGCCAACATTATGGAATAGCAACAGAAAAAAGATGGTATAAACACACGCCAGAAAAGGTCACAGAAAACGAGAAAGCAACCATACTCTGGGATATGCCAATACACACAGATAGAGAAATTAAGGCAAATAGACCAGATATAGTTGTCAAAGATCATGAAGGAAAAAAATGCCTTCTAATTGATGTTTCAATACCAGCAGATGACAACGTTTCTCTAAAAGAAATGGAAAAACTTTCAAAATACAAAGACCTGGAAATAGAGATAACTCGAATGTGGAATCTAAAAACAGAAACAATTCCTATCATAGTTGGTGCCTTAGGTATAATAAAAAAATATTCAGACAAATACATAACAAAAACACCAGGACTTACAAATATATATAACATACAGAAAATTGCACTACTGGGTACTGCACACATTCTACGCAAAACACTTTCAATACAGTAAACATAAGAGCACCACAGCAAACTACAGCACATACCCAAGGTGCACAGAGCTGCGCTCGGTAGTGAAGTGAAAGCACGTTATAAAAATAAAACTACTGAATAATAATAATAATAATAATAATAATAATAATAATAATAATAATAATTCTAAATGTACACTACAGCAAACACCTCTTACTGCCATCTTAACATCTTATAATCAAATTACTTTTAAAACTTCTAATTTACATTCTCTACAACAATACTCTGTGCAAAACGAAATTTATGGCTCCCTAGTCATAACACAAACTTGAACTTCTAAATTATCTCTTGAGGTCTCTGGTTGAGACTTGGAGTCAGCTTGTACTCATTTCTTCGACTCCGAAAAAGATGAAAGACAAACTTTGAATTCAGAGTATAAAGACGGTGAAGATACATACCGCTAAGCATTTAATCTAGCATGCTTACGATTTTGCCAACTCGTCACCCTTATGATGATAATAATGGTTTCAAATTTTGGCTGATTATACCAGCTCACCACCTTAAAAATAATAAGAAGAAGTACTCAACTGGTATTTATCTTATCGACCCCCCCAAAGGATGAAAGGCAGAGTCGACCTCGACAGAATTTGAACTCAGAACACGAAGACGGAAGAAATACCGCTAAACATTTCGCCCGGCGTGCTAGCGATTCTGCCAGCTCACCACCTTAAAAATAATAATAATAATAATAATAATAATAATAATATCAATAATAATAATATCAATAATAATAATATCAATAATAATAATGATAATAAAACAAACAAGAAGAAGAGCGTGACTGTTATTGGTAATAAATAGAGATTGACTCTGTTTATTAAAATGAAAATGAAACGAATGAACAATATTTCGACATTCCGTGTGTCTTTTACAAGTTCGAAATATAAAATGAAATTAAATTCAAAGATAGGAAACGCTGAAACATTCAAAATTAAACCGGAATAACTGCGTAAAATGACGTCATCAATCTTAGGTCTTTCACAAAAGGTAGCAGAAGGAGGGCACACGAAACCGATTCAGTTGTTTAACGGATAAAAATTTCATTTTCTAATTTTCCAGATTTTGTATTTTGTTCCTTTTTGCCGTTGGTTTATCAGCCTTGCTGCTTTCGTAGGATGCTAGTATTGAACTAAACCCTGGCCTAATGAAAATTTTGTCATTCAAGTACGAATCGGAAAATGAGAAAACGGCATTTTCATTCGTTAAACAACTGAATCGGTTTCGTGTGCCTTCCTTCTGCTACTTTTTGTGAAAGACCGAAGACTGATGACGTAGTTTTACTTGGAAACAAACGCAGTTATTCCGGTTTAATTTTGAATGTTTCAGCGTTCCTCATCTTTAAATTTAATTTTATATTTTGAACTTCTAGAAGGCACACAAAGTGTCGAAATATTATTCATTCGTTTCATTTTCATTTTAATAAACAGAATCAATCTCTATTTATTGCCAATAACAGTCGCGCTCTTCGTTTTGTTTCTTTACCGTTGTGAAGAGAAACTTCAATCTTAAAATATTATTATTATTATTATTTTATGTTTGACTTTTGTTTTGCATTTGTATAAGTTGGATCCAAGTCTCACCCAGAGACCTCAAGAGACAACAAGTTAGAAGTTCATGTAGGTGTTATGCCTAGGGTACCATATATTTGGATTTTTTATTATTATTATTATTATTATTAATAATAATAATAATAATAATAATAATAATAATAATAATAATAATAATAATAATAATAATAATAGTAATAATAACAACAACCACAACAACAATTACAATAATAATAATAATAATAATAATAATAATAATAATAATAATAATAATAATAAACTCGAATGTGGAATCTAAAAACAGAAACAATTCCTATCATAGTAGGCGCCTTAGGTATAATAAAAAAAATATTCAGACAAATACATAACAAAAACACCAGGACTTACAAATATATATAACATACAGAAAATTGTACTACTGGGCACTGCACACATCCTACGCAAAACACTTTCAATACAGTAACCATAAGAGCATCACAGCAAACCACAGCACATACCCAAGGCACACAGAGCTGCACTCGGTAGTGAAGTGAAAGCACATTAGAAAAATAAAACTACTGAATAATAATAATAATAATAATAATAATAATAATAATAATAATAATAATAATAATAATAATAATAATTACAACAACAACAACAGCAACAAGAAGCCAAAAACGAAAAAACAAATTGAACAGATGCGGATCCATGGACAAAGCAGATATGCAGAATTCTCACTTTTCAAAGAGTTTTTTTCTTTTATTCTTCATATTCTATCAAAATGAGGTTGTAAATATATTTTTTTAAGGGTTAGATTCAGTAAGCCCCCAATACTGTTTATAGCCATAAGGCTAATCCGCTTCAGTAGCTTCTTTTTATTGCTATAAGGATATTATCTTTTGACTGTTTCATATCACTGGCAACACGTTTCAAGGATTCAGTTTTGTTTTCTCATCACTGAGCGACAGTTTTTTACGTGAAGACACTTTAAATTAGTTTTAGATTTTTATAGTAAAGCCAGCCGTTACTCACAAACAGGTGTGGCATTGTAAGATGTAATTAGCGTTCGCTAATTGTTTTTTTTTTTTGTTTTTTTTTTGGTGTCTTTGTAGTCACAAGAAGAAATAAACACCCTCTTAGATCTTCTATTCTCTGATCAAGATCCAATTTCGAATTGTGACATCTGGAGGTAGAAAGAAAGACAGACAGAAGTAGAGAGAGAGAGAGAGAGAGAGAGAGAGAGACATACATACAGACAAAGACAGACAGACAGACAAAGACAGACAGACAGACAAAGACAGACAGACAGACAATGACAGAGACAGAGAGAGATACAACTCGCTGCGCCACTACTCTTATACTAAATTTCAGTTAGCTAGTTTGACTGGAACGGAGTGAAATGAAGTGCCTTGACCAAGGACTCAACGCTTTGCAGGGTCAGAAAATTGAACGTACGGCATTATCATTTTGAATGGAAGTGCCAAACCTCTTATCCTCAGGGCCGAGTAAAACATGTACATCACACGCCCGCGTAATGCATCTATCATGCTAATTGTTTTAGGTGGCTATGTAGTTGCGAGTAGACATATATGCCTTTCTGATTCTTCCACTCTTTGACGTAGTGACAAGTCCAGAACGTGACAACAGGAAGGAGAAAGGGTTTACAAGGACTCAGCTGGTCGTGATATCATGCTGAGTAGACTTGATCAACGTGAAATAAAGTGCATTCTTCAAACACTCAGTGAGCATTGCTCGCTCTAAGAATCGAAACCACAATGTTATGATCGTCTACTCAATACGTTAACCTCTAGGCCGCGCATCTTCAGATATCTTTAATGGCGTTGACAAAATTTGACAAATGCAAAGTGAATACAAAGTGAAACTGCGAAGCCATGTAGCTGTGTAATTTCTGTATATACGGTTATTCAGAATGCATATGGTTGAATTATTATATTAACAGAAATCAATCGATAAACTCGTTTGTCATATGAGGACAACGTCACACCATCGCATCAGTGACCAAGATTCTTACTGTAAGCAACCAGTTTCAGCTGACTTAAGTGGATATTGTCGGAATATTTCTTGTGATTGAATATACTGAATTCCATTTCTGTGGTAGGTTTGGAAAGGGAATTTGAAACTCTAGCGTATTTCAGCTGACTAATTATATGACGACCATTCTTCTCTGGTATCCCCAATCGGTTTAGAAAACTAATCACCATGAAATCGGGTTTAGAATGATGGAAAATTTGTAAACCTTATATTAAATAATGGTCCATTTTCACAGAATGTCTCATTTTCTCTACCAGGACACATCTTAACAGTGTTTGTATCATACCATATTATTCGCAATATAGATTAACCTCAAAATAGATCATATGGAATTGAAAATGATATCAGATTGTCTGTAGTAATGCATTTACAGAATCGTATAAAGAAAACAACACCGAAATCGAAGGTACCAATTGTAGAATGATGAAGAATCACATTATATGATGCTAAAACATAAGTCTTTTGAAGATACACTTCATTGTTAAAGGATTCATTACACGTATATCTGAAATGACACATAATGCGTAGTATTAATAGTATATATATATGTATATATATGTATATACATATATATCTAGACACAAATATAAATCATCCAGTAAATCAGTTGAAATAGCCACCTACAGTAAGAATGTTAGTTACTGATGCGATAGAGTGACATTGTCTTTGTATGACAAATGAGTTTATGCAGTGATACTTGTAGTCTCTCTTTCTTGATAAACAACCTGTTTTTACTGTACTTTGCCTGAACAGGTACATGGTGTACAACACGAAGTGATTACAGAGCAAAGTGAGATGTAGTGTTTTGCCCCAGAATTTGAAACCGCAATCTTTCGGTAGTGAGCGCAATACCCTTTCCACAAGCAATGCTCCTTCATTACTTATTTATACAAATGTATGAGTACATATTCATATACACACCTGATTCTGATAACTGTGCGAGCGGCACCTCAACTAAAGGTTATATGCAGACACTCAATAAATGTACTGTCTCACCCGAAGCATATTTCAGTAAATATGTGCTAAAATCATTAAGATTATGCTGGATTTTAGGAAACGAAGCAGTTATGGGGGGAAATGGGTTTTAATCCAATACAGCTGCTATAAAAATACGGGTGAGTTTTAAATTTAATATATATGTATATATATATATCTATGCTTATTCAGTGAGTTTGCAGAGTAGTTAGCACGCCGTACGGAATGCTTAGCGGTAATTCGTCCGCCCTTAGGTTCTAAGTTCAAATTCTGCCGAGGAAGATTTTGCTTTTCCTCATTTCGGGGTTGATGAAAAATAAAGTACCAGTTGAGTACTGGGTTCGATGTAATAGACTTAACTACTCCTGAGTAAGAGTATAAAAATTGCATCCTTCTGCCAAGCCATGTAGAACTAGTATGGCTGAGTAAGTTCATCAAACTAGCATGATCTCGAGCTCAGTTTAACAGTCTCCACATCAGACCATGGTCGGAGAGAACATGTTGAGGTTCACGTCCTGCGGTGGACTAAACATAGGCAATATAATCCAATCGAATCCAATTTATTCCTTGAAATTCAGACTTTTCAAATCCCCCAACAGCTACCCTCGATTCCACAATACGATCACACATTAAAATAGCGTAATAAAGATATCTCACCGACTTAACAATTTTATACGATGTAATTTCAGCTTCATATAAACATGAAATAAAATGTTATGTACAGGAATAACTAAAATAAGAAAGTGAAACGACCTCGAGCGGACAAGACATTACTAATACGGTTCATTGTCTCATACATGACTGCAACTGTTATTTTTTATGTATATTTAGCGCACTGACATGTGACCTGTTACTCTATTAATATGGTGAACGAGGTTATTCGAGTATTTTGACCTCTAATGGTATTGGAGTAACACAAGGAAACAGTTCGTTTACTGCAAGATGGGAATCAAAATGTTTTCCTCTGTGTGTGTGTGTGTGTGTTTGTGTGTGCGCGCGCGCACACACGCACGCACATACACACATATATATATATCCGTGCGCGCCCCAAAATGGACATATTTATACACACACACACGCACATATGTGTGTGTATGAATATGCATATGAATATATGCATATGAACATATACCTTTTGTCTTTTGCCTATTTCAATCAACGGACTTCATACACGCTGGAGCACAGCCTTGAGAACCTTAGACCAGAAATCTACCCAGGGAGGGAGATGGGGGAGGGGAGGGGAGGGGAGGGGGAGGGGAGGGGAGGGAGGGGAGGGGAGGGGGAGGGGAGGGAGGGGAGGGGAGGGGGAGAGAATACATAGAATACATCCATACACCAGTAGCTAGCTAGCTAGCTAGCTAGCTAGCTAGATAGATAGATAGATAGATAGATAGATAGATAGATAGATAGATAAACCTCTATGCAGATACACACGTTTCTATGCATACTAACGTGTGAGTGCACCTATACTTCTTCATGTGTATGTGTACGTATGGTAATTGCTTTCTAGTATCAGAAACATTTTAGATCATATTCCGTTGATGTCTTGGCTTAAAGTATAACCCTATGCTGATCAACATTTTATTGCCACTTCTCTAGTTACAAGTATTACAAATTTTAATTTTTGCAATATGTCGAGCTATGAAACAAAAATTTGTTATGATGTCTGCATATGAAGAAAAGCTCCTGCCATTTCGTTGGATATTTTCAATGTTATGTTCCTTACACATTAAACTTTTTGCGACAACTTCAAGACTTAGCTAAAGAATCTTTTGATAACAAAAGGGTCAATACATATTTCAATTCAATTTTTCTCGTTTTCGTATAATATTATTCAAACACTCCTTTCTTCAGAACTATTTCTATTGGAAATTATTTTGATATAAAGTATTTACTAAATGTATAATCGTACAAACCGCCTTTAAATGTTCTGCAGTCAGTATTTCCATGTAAAACTCTTGTCATAATAAGAAATGAAGTTCTTTTTATGCTCTCTTTGTTTCTTTTGTATATCACTAGTCTTCTTATATTACGGCAAATTCAGTTGATCGGCTCGTCTGTATAACGGATAACTGACATGAAATGTTATTATTATCACGATGCAAGTAAAGATTTGTGCTAAATCTAATTACTGTTCCTTTACATTTTATCCCCAGCCCTTCAGTTGTTTCCCAAATTTTATTATAATTCCCATGGATCTATAGGCCGTCTAGAGAAAAATCACATTTTACTATATGAATAACCTAAGTGATGTACATTCTTTTCTAGCACACAGAGCAGAAAACCGGTTTTCCGATCGAACATTGATAGGTTTCAGTAGGAAGTTTTATGATAGCAAAGCACACGCACACAAATGCACATATACAACGCCCGCCATACACACATATACACACACTCACGCACACGTACACACACACACACACGCACACACGCACACACGCACACACACGCACACACAAACACAAACACACTCGCGCAAACTTGCATATCTGCCTCCAAAGCCATCCGCAAATACATGAAAACACATGCGTACATATACAGACACACACACAACTATATATAACGTGTATATATATATATATATATATATATATATATATATATACGTACACACACACAGACACGTGCACATACACCCGCTCACATATATATATACATACATACATACATGCATGCACACATACATATATATCTATACATGCACATTTGTGTGCGTGTATAGAATTGTTTGTGTGATAGTAGCTGTATAAAGTTTGCACATCAGGATAAATTTGCTATAATCATATTGATTTTCTTTCTGCTGCTTAACAACAAAGGAATCTAAGTTTTAGAGAAAAAGGCAGGGTCTAATAGTCTGACATATAATTACTGGTATTTATTTCTAATCAAATCTGAATTGCACTAACTTGATACAGAAACTTAACATTAATATTCAATCATTCATGCTCGGCTTCTAAACTACATGAATTCAAATATATGAGGTTCATAAACAGTCATATTTCAAAGCATTCCTTACGAATTTGTAACCCAATGAGGGTATAGGTGTAGCCTGATGCCTGTGAAGCCTGATATTCTCCCAATATGGGTACCAGTTGACACTTTGACGAGATTTTCTCTCGCCCTTCTTAGTGCCGTGTGCCCTCGTAGTTTCTTGAACCAAGTTATGGCTGTTGTTTCAAGTAGATAGAGTAACCACGTTGAGGTTGCCTCGTTGGCATGAGAAGGGAGACATTTTATTCCAGATTTTTTAGTTCATCTTCTACTGGAGAACAAATTACAGAATATTTGTGACAAATATATCTGCACGTTTATGTCATCATATCTAGAAAATGTTTAGTAAGTTATTATTTATAAAATAATATAATCGTAATATGTTTTGACTCGCTGAAAGGAAAAATTACTTACGAAAGAAAATAATTTATTTTGAATCCTGTTAATCTGGAAATAATCACTTCCCCTTAAGATAGAACCCATATATACATGGGTTTAAGAAAAAGAGAATGTTGTGTTATTTTTTTTTTTTAATCGCTGATAAATTTTCTCTTTTAAACACTTTGACTGTTTATGTCTTATCTTTCTGCATTCCCTATGAACGTTGGTGTTTTTCTGTATCCTATGCTTATCCCTTCAATTCCACACCCAGTATTGTGTTTTTCCTAAGTGCCAAATTGTTTAACTGCTTGCATTTCCCTCATATTGTGAATTTGTAAAACGTTGCAACTTGTTACCTTTGTGAAATGACCTTCTATATATATATATATATTGCTTGCAAACCTAACCTGATGTCTGTTTAACCTTTGTAAATGTGTTTTAAGATTTCTGTCATGTTTTATTTATTCCTAAACCTGGTGGCACCATACTAACAGAAAAGAATGGGTAAAGATGGCAAAGGTTTAATCAAGAGCCCAGATTCTGGGAGTGACGTGAGTACCCATCACTGGAACTGCACGGAATATTAGTCTATCATAAATTAGATTCCATGCACCAATTTCTGCATGTCTTATGTTTCCTACTCGGCAATATTCCTTTGCCAGGAGGGCACCTGCATTATTCAATTTAAATTTGTATATTTTTTTCATTTTAGAAGTTATACGTATATTTTAGATATGTCTGTAATTAAAATACAGTAGATTTATGGAATATATTATGTAGTAAATTTCTTAAGGAACTTAACTTGTTATGATAGTCTGAATAGTTATAGAAATAGTCAAGTGTATATTTTATAGTCTAGTTAACAAATAAAACAAATTTTTCGAATATTATAGCAAAACACATAAATCAAGCAACGTCATTATTAGTGATGATGATGATGATGATGATGATGATGATGATGATGATGATGATGATGATTTTAAAATTTTGCGGGAGGAGTCTAGTCGATTACATCGATGCCAGTGCTTCACTGGTATTTAATTCATCGATCCCGAAAGGATGAAAGGCAAATTCGCCCTCGGCAGAATTTGAATTCAGAACGTAGAGACGAACGAAATGCCGCTAAGCACTTTGCCGGCGCACTAACGATTCTACCAGATCACCTCCTTAATAATAATAACAATAATGATAAATATAATAATAGTAGTAATAATAATAATAATAATAATAATAATAATAATAATAATAATAATAATAATAATAATAATAATAATAATAACAACAACAACAAGGACAACACTAAAAGATGAAATAAAAGTACGATCTACTAAAAAAGGAAATTGCACGAGTGTGGGCAAAGAAGGGAGTAACTACCGTCCCAGTAGGGACAATGGGAGCATTAACAACGAGTTTTGAGAAAGATTTTTTATTGCAGAAATTGGAGTTAGCATGAGGGTGGAACATTCTCAGAGAACTGATTCATTGGGGACAGCGAGTATTTTGGGGTTAGTACCTAAGTGTTAAATATTGTGAAAAAAAACTATGTGGGACGCTTGGCAACAGATTGTTGTCCGCTCTTACAGAATTAGCCGGAGAAACTAAAATCAAGAGCTCTGAGGAGTGAAATAATGGCATGATAGTAATATTAATGGCTTCAAATTTCTGGCACTAGGCCAGCAATTTCGGACGAGTGAGGAAAGTTGATTGCACTGATCCCGGGATTAAATAGTACTTATTATGGTAACCTCGAAAGGATGAAAGGCAAAGCCGATGTCGACGGCATTTGAATTCAGAGCGTGGAAGTAGACTAAATGCTGCTAAGCCTGAACAATGAAATGGAAAGACGACGTCGTCGGAATTGTAACGTATAGTGTTGGAAGTAAATAAGTCAAGGTATTTTCTCCGAGGCTCTAATGATTCTCTTCACTTCCATCGACACATCCAACACCATACTACGGAAATGGCTTCCACACAACGAGTCCGAAATTTCTGGTCCTGATCTACGACTACGTTCATTTGGTTCTTGAAGCTTGCGTTGATGATGATCACGAAGACGACAACAACGATGACGATGGTGATGATGACGATGGTGGTGATGATGATGATGATGATGATGATGATGATGATGATGATGATGATGATGGTGATGACGACGACGACGACGACGAGGATGATAATGATAATGATAACGATGATGATGATGATGATGATGATGATGATGATGATGCTGATGATGATGATGATGCTGATGATGATGATGATGATGATGATGATGATGGTGATGATGATGAGGAAGAGGCCTAAACGTGCTTTGATTCGTTTCATATAAGAATACACGGAAACTAATCCATAATAGATGACCAATTCCTCTTTAACCACCGTTGATACTTAGTAGAGCAGCAAAATATCAAATTTGTATAAGATATACGTGAACATTATATATTTAAATATGACAGGTATAATTCATCAGTCTCAGTACAGAAATAATTAGCAGTATCATAACTCTACTCGACGATTCAATGAAAATAACAATGTATCAGAAAACTAATAAGCATGACATCACGAAACGTATAAGCATGATATCACGTAGCTAATAATTCATAGACGTTTACAAGTTTGAACGAACTAAGACTGAGTAACATATCTAACACTGGACTATTACAGCAAACACAATAGCGATGAATGCTCATAGCATAAACAAAAACCTTTGTAATTTGCTGCACTTCCAGAATACCCTATCAGCACCTCTTTGTATGTTACTAACATAGTTTTAAGGTTTTCTAATAAACCTTAATCGCCTAAAGGAATACACGAATCTGCCAACCCTTTAGATATAGGCAATGCATGTAACAATTTAAAACATTATTCACAGCGAGTACACACTGTTTTTACGTTAGAGATAAAAGATATATATATTACAAAATAAGTAAAAATATAGATAGTGATATGTCTGATATTTATATTCTAGCTGCATGTCGCATTAGAATATTTGCATTTTATAATGTTGTCTAAAAGGTAATATAAAGGGAAACGGTAAAAATGTACAGCTCGTAATAAAGTTTGACATTTTATGAAATACACAGCACGGCGTTTCAAGATTGCAGTCTGCAACGATTATGGTAAGTTCATCTGGTAACATATAAATAAATCTAGCTGCCATTTTTGTTCAGCAGGAAGATACTTTCGCTGGTATTTAAACAAATATGATATGAAATGTCGAGTAGTTATGTTTTTCTTTTGATTGGCATTGGTATGATATAGAATAATATCATATCTTTGCAGTTTACATGAGCTATTTATACACCCACGTTTGAAGTTTAATATCAGATTGGCTGGTTGCTTCTCACTTGGGAACGAAAAGACAATTCTGAATTTGTAGATGGAGACATATACGGGACATTATTGATAGCATACAATTTCACAAAAACTTCAATGTCCACGTTATTGCCAAAAGTAAAGGAGCCTGAAACAAATCGTTACCCAATAAAACTTAACTGAACCATTTAGAAAAACAGAGATGTACTTGGAAGAGACCACCTATATCTTGGTTACAATAGTAAGTTAGGCTTAATTCGACCTCGATACTCAATGAAACACTCGTCAATATCAGTGTTGTCGCCTCTAACTGTCAGTTGACTTTTCTTTATGATATCCTGTAAATAGAAAGAAGAGGCATTTTGAAACAATGTTTTGGCTGCACAGACAACGATAAGTTATCACTTAAGGTGCAGTCTTCCAGTTGCTTGTATGTTACGCGGTTCATTCTGCAATTCAGATCAAACGTCACTGAGCTACAGGTCATCACCGTGAAAAGGAAATTCATTTAGAAATCTCAGTCCATTTAAATTCAACTGGTCAGGGAATCCTGG
Organism: Octopus bimaculoides; assembly: GCF_046866305.1. Taxonomy (NCBI): domain Eukaryota; kingdom Metazoa; phylum Mollusca; class Cephalopoda; order Octopoda; family Octopodidae; genus Octopus; species Octopus bimaculoides. The sequence continues at coordinate 66,226,458 of NC_142936.1, read as the reverse complement.
TGGAAGAAATTGAAAAGAGTGATAAACGGGATGATAAATGTAGTCCAGAAATGTTTACAGGTTTAAGGTATAAATGTATATTGTATAAAAGTAACAGACCAAATCTTCAGTACAATGCACTAAATTACGCGGCATGAACATATTCTCTTTAACATATCTTGACACGGGGTGTACAAACATATAATGTGCTAGCATATATGTTTTGGAATTCCTAAATAAAACTGTTTTTAAATATAGTTCGAAAACCAGTGTCATTCACAGTACTTGTAGTCTGTATGTACAAAATATTTTCAAAACGAGGCCTAAGAACATTTCACCAAGTAGATTAGCATCACACTGTTCAGTTCTTCCATGCCTAATAGATATAATCCAAGTGCCATTTCAAGAAATTAATCATGCACGTTTTGGAGTGGAGAATACAACATATCTAAATATGCATACATATATGTATGAGTGTGTGAATGTATAACTATATACATGTGTGTGTGAGTGCGTGTATGTGTGTGTATGTGTGCGTGCATGTTCGTATGTGCGTATATGTTGTGGATGGGTAATTGTCTGTGTATGTAGCATGAAGATAGTATATCATGTTTCCTTTTGTTAAACCTTAGTCTTCCTATTTACCCTGCTATTGTTGCTTGATATATCTTTACCATTATTATTATTATTATTATTATTATTGTTATTATTATTATTATTATTATTATTATTATTATTATTATTATTATTATTATTATGCCTGATTACCAAAGTTATGCAACACCAAATGGCGTAAATCTTATACTTCTATTCTATTCTTATCTATGATTCTAGTGCAATGCTATATATAAAACAAATCTTATTTCATTCTTAAATTTATTTATATATTTCCATGAATGCTATGACATATTTCCTAATTATGCATGTATTTTTGTCACTGTTGTTCTTCTTTATAGACTCGGTTTTGTATTTTCAGAAACAAAACGTCGACAAATTATTATGCAACGTATCCTTATCTTTTCTTTTTAAGATGGCTGAATGTTTTTGAACAATAAACAATGTTAAAACCCTACCTATCTTGTATGCATATGTACATGAATGTATTTTCCCATGATGGCACAATACTTCATGTAAATTATCTTATGCAATGCGATTATACACCATATTTATGCAATCGTTATATATATATATATATATATATATATATATATATATATATATATATAACAAACAATTAAATACTCTTAGCTTAAACTCTGTGGGGGAGGCAACCAGATCGAACAGTCTCAGGTGTAACTGCCCGAAACTGTAAGGACATCTGTTAGCTTGACTGACGAGAGAAGGCCATGAATGAACAGTCCTTTTTTTCCTGTCCCTCTAATTGTTGTTTTTCCTGTCCGTCTTTGTATCGACTATCTGTCCGGATGTTTTATTTTCCTCTATTGCGTTTTTGTTCCATTTTATACATACATACATACTTTTATATATATATATATATATATATATATATATATATATATATATATATATATATATATATATATATATATATATAAAGTGTAGTATATTGCCACTTAAGTGTGGCTGACCCCTAGGGGTGGATGTTACTGTTGCTTATAACGATTTATAACAGGATCAGCGAAAGAAGAAACACAGCACAATTCAGCGAGAAATAGATATCATTTAATACATGAATTGGTTATGCATGAGCTACGTCAGGTTTTCATTCTCGGACAATGCAGAAATCCAACGGGCTTGTACTATACACCCATCACGATCCGGCAATCATCCGAATAATGTTTAATGTTCCTGAAGAAGGCCAGGATCATACGTCGTCCACTATACTAGCGCGTACGATTACTGCAGTATCTGAGCATGAAATTCGATGTAACTTATGTATAACCCATGGATTCGGAAAACTAGATATTCTTTTATTCTTGTAGTAGTTTCAGTCGAAGTACTGCAGCCATTCATGAACACCGCCTTAATTTATTTTACGTTTTTGTTGTGGCTTTATGGCTGGAAATTTGTCTACGATTCTGTAGCAGCTGATCTTCCCTGAGTGTATCCTTAAATGGTTGGCCGGTGTGGTACCGGCGCTGGGAGCTTATCCAGTGTCTTTTTAAGTAGTCATTTGAACAATTCAAGACCTCTAAATATCAGACTGGTACAATAGAGTGCTTTTGCACGTGGTTTCGAAGATGGTATGTTTCGAAACTGACAGTATCTACCAGTTCGTACATTGAAATGTCCTCTAATACCTAAGTTTGCAATATGCCCATCAAGGATTTTCCATACGTATACGATAGTAAATCTCTGTCTTCGGTGTTCAAGAGAGTAGAGACGCAGAACTTTCAAACATTCCCAATAATTAAGGTTTTTAACTGAACTTATTTTACGGGTGAATGTTCGTTGTAAAACTTAAATCTCTTCAATGATTTAAGAGAGTCTAGTGACCAAAACTGTGAGTATTAATCAAATCTCTTCAGAACTAAGCTTCCTGATAGAGTCAGCATAACTACTAGTTCTGTTATCACTTAGGTTCGGAGGATTCATTCTATGAGATTCCTGAGATGCCTGCTGTTTGGTAATGCGTATGATGAAAGGTGCATCATTTGATATGATGCTGTTCATTCTTAAAAACTAGCACTTGTTATTCTATGTCATCAACACGTTTACCATGAAAATACAATGTCCAGTTTTCTAAATGCAGAGTTTTCTCATTTTCTTTTTTCGTTTAACAGTTTCTTTGATAGTCGATCTGCAAATACCAGGTTGGGAAGGAGTCTCGACATTGATTCCATCTTGAGATAATTGTCGACAAACTGTTGCTGCTTTTGGGATTGATAGCGTGCAAGATAGTACTAACTTGGTTGCAGTTCCAATTTTGCTATACTTCCTCCTTGTTTGTATGGATTCTTCATCTCATTTTTCGGACACTTGGCATGCACTTTCAGTCTCTGCTTCAGACGTTGATGATAACACTGAAGCTGCTCTGGTTGAAGTTGGCATTAAGGACACTTATGTTCTTTTACATGGATGGATAGTTTTGGAACTGTTTGTTTTTCCAATTTCATACCCAACCTGTCCTTTGCTTTCAATTTGAAGATAATATAACCTTCTATCCTCACTGCACAACTATTCACCGTTTTCCTTTGTGATGTCAAAAATTCCTTTCAATGAATCGTATTTTCCTCGTTTGACACATTTATCGTTGACATTCAGCAATTTTCTACATTTGCTTGCACATTTTGAATTGATAAATATGGCAAATTTAACTTCTTTTGCCATACAAAAAGTTACTTCTTCCGAAATTTCATTTTTTCTTTCCTTCGTTTGATGCTACCTCAAGGAACAGGTAGCGACCGACAATTTGAAGTTTCATTGGTATCTCGCAGTTGTTTTCCAAAGAATGCCCTTCTAGAGGAACAGGTCTTCTTTTCTTATATGAGTCATGAAATTGCACGAAATTCTTCATCCAGGAGTGACACAAGCACTTGTCTTATGAGACATTATTTTAGATACTCTAGTTGGATAAGCCTACTCTTCTGAAGCAGTATTAATATAGTCAGAGGTTTTCGCGTCACAGAAATAAAAAGGAGAGGAAGAGGATATTTCCTAAAGTAGAGCCTAAGTGGAAACAATTTAAAACCTCTATAACTCCTAAACTACTTAAACTTGATAGCTGAAATTTCATATATACTGCTTCTGCATTGCATTAAGCCAGCACAACAAATTTGGTAAAAACTTGAGTAAGCATTATGAAACCCCGCCACTAGAATTTTGCATGATTTGGGTCAAAAGTGGAGCTAGATTACTTCCGTTTGGGGTGACGTTGTTTAAAAAAAATTAATGAAGGTTATTTTTCTCTAATTGTGTGAAATTGTTCATCGACTTTAGG
>NC_142936.1:66177578-66220078 GCF_046866305.1 Octopus bimaculoides | reverse complement strand
TAGAGCCCTACTATGGGATGCAGTTTGAAACCATATTCAGAACTTACATACATGCTTACATACGTATTTCAATCAATTACACTGATATAGTTAACAACGTATATCCAACAAAGATATGGAAAATTGTTTTTCTTCATAGTTTGGTGAGTGTAATACAACTGATAACACTGCATCTTTAGAAATTATTTTTCTAAAGTATAATATTCTGAGAGAATAGAGACAACAGTTGCAATTAATCCTCTCGATCTCAGAATATCACTTGCATTTATCGTCATTAAAGACAGATTAATATTATAAGTAAATATTAGTGTTGAAAGTTAAAAGCTTAACTGTATTAAAAACGCTGCTTCCAGCTGTCTGCTTTGGTATTCTAAAATATTTATTATCGTTAGATTCTTTTTAAAGTTCTAGATATGAATTAATAGCTTGTTTTTTTCTATTCCCAATTCCTATTAATATTTGTGTCGAAATTTTTCAATTTGTTGCCATAGCTTTTCAGTATATTTGGACCGATTTTCACCTGTGCTAGTGAGAGACATTTCACCTTTCCGAACGATAGTTTAAAGAAATTGAATTTACTATAATTTACAACACTTCGGTAAATATAGACTGAAATGAATAAAAATGATATCTGTGACTTTATTGCTTTGTTTATACACCAGCCACATCACATTTCTTCAGGTATATTTATATTTCGCATTTATTTAAATATAAATCTACATTTGTAAATATGGGAATGTCAAAACGAAACGGAGATTTAGCGTAGTTGTTATTTACTTGTTATTTCAAGTTGTCACATTATCTGAATGGTTACGTTCACATTCTGAACAAAGAGGATATTTGTGACGACTTAGCTGTAGTAATATTTGCAAAATAACGAAATGTCAGTTAAGTGTACTGGTGGATCTCCGTCGCTAATAGGAATTTACTTGTTCAATTAGCTGTATTATCTGCCCAGGAATTAATATGTAAGTAGCTGAGTATTCCACAGACATGTGTACCCTGAACATAATTTTCTTGCGGATTCGCGTAATACAATGAGTGACAGGTTTGTACCTTATGATTTACAAGTATAATGGGATCCGCTGGACTTTGATGTATTTTCCGCTTATCTAGTTTTCGATTATTTAGTTCACAGCACAAAATCTTTCAAAGCTTTACGCAACGGAATCTAACATGTGGCACTATTGTTGCTAAGCGAACTTTTTAATCACATGGTCATACTGCGCCTACAGTTAGTTGGCAGAGATATAAAAATATTGTACAAATTCTTTCTCTCACTATAAGTGTGTGTGCTTGTGCGTGTGCATGCAAGTGTGTATGTTCGTGTGTGTGGATGTCTCTGTATGACTATGCATGTTTTTTATGTATGTATTAAGACAGTGTCTTTAAAATCATAAATTTGTACGTAAAAAAGACAAAAAAACAACAAACATTACCAATGAAATGACTCGAAAGTTCTAGTAGATTTAAATCCTTTTGTATAAATTTTGGACTCGACCTATTTAGAAGTGGCTGGACTAGCCGCTACTTGTGAATGTGTAAGCAAAAGTGTATGCGCGTGTGTGTATGTGTGTGTGTGGGTGTGTGTGTGTGTGTGTGTGTGTGTGTGTGTGTGTGTGTACGTGTGAGATGGTAATGCGCTTCATAAAAGTTTTAATTAATTGAAATTTAACATACAGATAGTGAAACAAAAATCTAGTGGCAAACGCAGGTGATTATCAAAGGAAGGAGATCGTTTCTAAAATTGAAGATTCATTTCACAAAATATTATTATTGTTTATGCATAAAAGAAAATGCGATCCATTTAGCAGATAAATTGAGAGGTACAGGCATACTCAGTAGTAGTTTGTGCCTGACCATTAAACATATTCTATTTACTTTATACAGAAATACTTCTGTTGCTCACGGCAATAATACTATGCGGATGATACCCAAAATCTCAGTAACCTCTCTGTACATGTTACTGAACATAGGTCCAGGTGTGGTTGTGTGGTAAGTTGTTTTGTTTCGGAGAATATTATTTTGGATTCAGTCCCACGGCGAGGAACCTTGGGCAACCGTCTTCTACTATAGTCTCGGGTTGACTAAAGGCATGTGAGTGGATTCAGTTGACATTTAGAAATGTGTGTGTGTGTGTGTGTGTGTGTGTGTGTGTGTGTGTGTGTGTGCGTGTGTGTGTGTGTGTGTATGTATGTATACCTTATCAATATATTTTATGTGTGAGTGATTTGTCTTTGTGTTCTACAGTATATACTCATGTATTTTATGCACAGCTCAGCATAAATGGGAACTGAAATAAATTCTAATTATCACAGCTGGTGCGATGTACAAATGGTTTTCTCTGTCAACTCATTGGCCCGCTGCTGCTTTTGCTTTGATTTATTTTCCTCCTGCTTCTACAAGCCATTTTGAGAGTGGAGTGAAAGACGAAAAGTCAAGTATACATACAGATGCCAGAAAGCAAGGAGACATGGCAGCTTTCATCCCTGCGAGTATAGCATAGGGAGATTGGTTAGATATCTATCAGGACTGACGTGATTTTTCTAAAAATAGTTGTTTAACCAATAAACATACACCAAAAATAACAAATAAATATCAGTACGAAAAGCATGCATCGTGAGCGGCCTTGCTGTTTTTTCTTTACTATTTTTGTCAGTTAAATAGGCAACATAGGAATTTTCCCCCTGTATATATATATATATATATATATATATATATATATATATATATATATAAATGGAAAATTCCTATGTTGTCTATTTATATATATATATATATATATATATATATATATATGCATTTATGTATGTATACATATATTTATGTGTGTGTATATATACACATTATAAATATATATATATATATATATATAAATGGAAAATTTCAGTTGTCTATTTATATATATATGTGTGCATTTATGTATGTATACATATATGTATGTGTGTGTGTGTATACACATTATATATATATATATATATATATATATATATATATATATATATATATATATATATATATATATATATATATATATGAAATTTTCTATTCAATTGCTTTTTACATTCACAGTCTCTCTTCAACTTAATGCAAATATTGTTTTTCCCAATAACACCCTGCAATGCATACATTGAGATACACCAAACTTATAAGACAAGAGATTTTTTCCAATGGTTTATCGCCATCTAAAATAATATTGTTTGGTTGAATTTTACGCATAACATCTACTTGTTTGCTTCCATTTCCTATGATTGCTAAGATTGTTAACACATTTCTATTAGTCTTATAGCATATCTGATTATCGAATAAAGTGATTTTTTTTCCTTTTGCTCTGTCGATTTTTATGCCAGTTTCACGTTGGCTTGACAAGAATCTGGCTACTGATTCCCTCCATATCAGGCAAACAGGAATTTCCAGTTTACGTAGTTTTTAATTATGTTAGATATTTTTGTTTAATACCTACTACTGCAACTCTTATTGCTGTTGTATGTTATTCCTGTGGTACAGGTATTGATTTCGCTTATTTTTGTTTTTTTACTTATAATTGTTGACTTTATAATTGTTTGGTGTTATAAGTGCTTTCCTTGGTATGGAAACAAATAAAAGTCAATCAGGTTGCCTTTCCGGATATAAAGTCCATTATTATAAACTAATTCATTTTATTCATATTTTTCATCATCTACTTTTTAACTACCGCTGTCAACAGTTCCTCTTCCATACATTTTCATTAATTTTCCTTCTCCCACAACCCATAAACTCTCCCTAAGTCCCATACTCTCACCTATAGATGTAATCATTTCAGTTGTTTTTCTTTTCTTTTAATCTTCTTTTTGCAGTAACATGTACAATCCCCCAGTCTGTTGTGTTTGCCGTTTACAACTATATCCCGCTCTCTTACTTCCATCATGAGACTCTAACAACAAAACTCTATGCAACTTGATGTATCACTTTCATTTCCAGTTTTTCCCTGTTGCTATATAAAGCAGTATATTAGCTTCCAGATTATAAGCACGCATCTCGTTAGCATTTACTGAAAGTATAGCTCTCTATATTGAATAGAGAGAGATGGAGAACGAAAAAGAAAAAGGTTCAGAAATATAGAGAGAGAGAGAAAGTGAAAGATATAATTTCTCAGTATTTAAAAATATCTATTATAATATTGACGTTGTTAAATGAATTCAAAGGACTTCTTAAGACATCGGCATATATCTGGTGATGCAAAGGTGTGTTCAATAGAAACCTCGAAAGTATGCTATTACGCTTTTCAGTGTTGATTATTTCGCTAGCCCGGACAAAAAGCTTTTATTTCAAGTATTTTTCTGTCTATGTATTCAACTAAAACTCAGCGAGGGAATAAAAGGGGAAGTCAACTGTGATGGACATAGTACATCTTTCATGTGAATGATCTGTCATTTCCTTCGCTTCACGATCACTTGTATCAACTACAAACTGATAGATTAAGCTGTACTGGTGTATGTATATATATTTATTTAAAACAACGTTACATACATAGAAATCATTACTCACTTGTCGACGTACAAATACACGTATATACATACAAACACACAAACACACACACATACACACACGCACGCATGCACGCATGCACACACACACACACACACACACATATATATATATAATTCGCCCGCAGAGCAATTAATCACTCATCACTAAGTGCATCTAAACAAACACAATAGTGATGGAATATCATATACTGGTCAATAGAACACAGTGTGTTAATATACCATCACAGTAGTAATACAATAACAGGTGTGTATATATATATATATATATATATATATATATATATATATATATATATATATATATATATATATATATATATATATATATAAAGAGAGAGAGAGAGAGAGAGAGAGAGACATACATACATACATACATACATACATACACACATACATACATTATTTTCATGAAGTACACTTTATAAACATTTACCTTGCTTTTCAACTTTACCTGCAAAAAAAAGAAGAAAGAAATTGTATTGATTGGCTTACATTAGTGAATCCTAATCAAGGTCGTATATCGGCGTATTTTCTCACTTTTTAACTGGTAGATGTAGAATTAAAAGCTAAACGTTCATAGTGCATCGAATAATTGAACGTTGCTGTAAAATGACACACTATCTCGTGTAAGGAATCATGGAGAAATAAAATAAAAATATATTTATATAATAGATAGATAAAAAATACAAGTGAAACAAAATCTGCACCAACTAATCTTTCCCTGGAGCAAGGATCAAGCCGATACACGGCTGTGAGTGGAGGAGAGGGAGAGAAGTATATTTTACAGTATCAGCTGTAAGCCATTATATTGGATATTGTTACTTTACTCTGGCCATTGTGTGAAACAATTCATTAACAGTCTTAAGATGTCAACACGGTTTTCTGCACATTAAACGCAGTGAGTTTTTTCTTCTCTCTTTCAGTTTCACTATATTTTATAATTGCTTGTTTTTGCTAAATATCTGAGCCAAAAAATTTACATATTTGTTCACTTGGAAAAAATATATATGTATTACAGCGTTGCTATGATAACAACGTTGCTTGTATAAATGCAATTTAATATCGAATGCCCTGGGATAGTTTTACTGGTAAATGTTATTTTACGTTACAAAATGTAAAACTAAATTTAAATATAAATGACTTTTCAGCAAGTTTGTTGACGATTTTATCGTCAACGCAAGTGCACAAATCATGCATGCATAGGTACACACTAATGCAAGCAATTATGAGCGTGTATACAGAGATAGAGAGAGGTGGAGAAGAAGAAAGAGGGAGAAAGAAACAGCCGAAAGAGCGAAAACATTGACACATCCATATATTTATGCGTATGTCTATATGTGAGTGTGTGTGTTGGTTTATGCAGACACCTGCGTCCGTGTAATTATTTTAAGCATGTCTCCGGTGCATATATATGTGTGTGTGTGTGTGTGTGTGTGTGTGTGTGTGTGTGTGTGTGTGTGTGTGTGTGTGTGTGTGTTTGTGAAATGAACAGTAAAATAATAATGTTTACACTTGACGACCTCAACAGCAACACATCTCGAAAACGTTTTATTCTTGAGGTTATGATTTGACTATGACACCAAAAGTATTGACACAGATATCGGGGGATCACCCATATTTGGCAGGTTAGCTCTGAACAAAAGCCTCTACTGAATCAGCAACTATCGATTGTAATGTCATATCAAGTCACAAAATTGACAGACAATTTCAAACACACTTAAGTATTTATCATGTACAAATAACATATATTTATATGTACATGTATATACATACATATGTATATATATATATATATATATACATAAATGAAACATGCATTAAGCAACGATAGCTAGCAAACGTACAGGTAGGACAGACAAAGAAGGCCTTAATTCTTCGTCAGTTATCAACCGAATGTTAGGTATGAAACTTAGTATTAAAATTCGGTGGATAATTGATGAAGAATTAGGGCCTTCTGTGTCCGTCCTAGGTGAACTTTTTTTAGTTGTCCTTGTTTATTTAATGCATTTTTCATTTATTGAGCAACTGAACGCCACGCATCCCGTCTTTTGTTAACAGTAAGGTTTTCGTATGTATATATATATATATATATATATATATATATATATATATATATATATATATATATATATATATATATAAGTGTATATGTATATACACTCACGCATATATATATACCTACATATGTGTGTGTGTGTGTGTGTGTGTGCGCGCATGTGTGTTTTTATAGATACATTTATGTATCTAAATATATGTATGTACATGTGTGTGTACATACATACATATAGGCAGACAGAAAAAAAACAGACATACGTATGCATTTCTGTGTAGTTCTATTTATGATATGAAATTTCTAGTATGCATTACATGATATGTAAGGAAACGGACGCATAGATGTATAGAGAAAGCGAAATAGAATATAGATAGATAGATAGATAGATAGATAGATAGATAGAAGGTAAATGGATAGTAGACACACGTATTTCACTATTACATCTATTTTATGAGGCGTGCAGACATATATACCCACGTATATACATGCGTGTTCGTGTACGTGTACACGTGTATGTACGTCTGTGTTTATATACATGTATATATATGTATGTATGTATGCATGTGTATCAGAATGTAAATACCTTTTATTTTGTCTGTCTGTCTCTGTCTCTCTCTCATACACACTCACACACACACGTATATATATATATATATATATATATATATATATATATATATATATATATATATATATACATACGTATATAGATATGTTTCGTATTGTCGTTTGTATGTAAGTACATATCTGCGGTTGTGCATCTGTTTGTACGTGCGTTCATATTTACACATATATAGCACTAAAGACTACATGTATGTATATATATACATATGTGTGCATGTATGAGCGCGTGTGTATGTATATATACACGTACACACAAACAAACACATAGACGAGCTGTCGCGCATGCACACACATACACACACACGCATGCACACTAACACACACACACACACACATATATATATATATATATATATATGTAATGTTTGGGAGTGGGGTGGGGATTCATATAATGGATAAGTGCATTGAAAACAATGCTGCATTAGATGTACAGTGTCTGATTACAATCACAGCTAAAGGTTAAGTAATCCGTATGAATGCACGCGGAAATATGAAGATATATGCTATTCACAAAACGAGCTGAGTATCTAGGCCAATCGAACTAAATGAAGTTAATACGTGTGCGTGCGCGCGAGTGTGTGTATTTTTGTGTGCCTGTGTGTATGTGTATGTCAAAATGACTTAAGCAACACGTTGAATCAGGATAATTTGTTAATTACAGTAAGATTAGTATAGAAAAAAATATTGTGTCTAATTATGTACATACTCGTGAAATATACCCGATCAGTTGTTTATTACGATTCAGCTACAAAAGCGGTGAGAGTGCTTTACAGTAAATAATTAGTGTAAGGTTATACTAATTAAGGTTATGCTAAATAAAGTTATGCTAAGTAACTTTCTTAATTGAGATGTTGAATTTCTTGTCTACTGTATATTTCCACCTGATGGAAAAAAAAGTGTTACAATTTGAATATTCATGACGTATCGATCTGATAATAAATCGAAGAAACTATGTTTACGGTATTTTAAATAAAGGTTAAGTCGGTGAGCTGGCAGAATCGTTATCGCGCCGGCAAAATATGCTTAGCGGCATTTCGTCCGTCTTTATGTTCCGAGTTCAAATTACGCCGAGGTGTCGACTTTGCCTTTTAGCCTTTCCGGCTCAATATAATAAGTGATAGTTGAGCACAGGGAGCGATGTAATCGACTTTCCTCCACTTCTAAGAACGTGCTGGTCTTGTGTCAAAATTTGACACCATTGTATTAAATTAGAGCATGTAGTTACTCTAGCTGTCTTGTAAATATATATCTTAGTGATGTATGTTTATATATATATATATATATATATATATATATATATATATATATATATATATATATATATATATATAATGGACGAAGGAATTCATACTAATAATTCAATTTAAAAAATGGCAAATATATAATTATATTTCAAAGCATAATTATGTTTAAAACAATGTATATATTTGTCGCTGCTTGTTTTCATGCATGCATGGATACACACTTCATTCATACATACATACATATTCACATGCATAAACACATACATACATACATACACACGTACTGTCCGCATCGCTTATACATAATTTGTGTCACCTCTGTACCATATCCATATTTAAAGCATAGTTGATGAGATAATTCGGTTAATTCGATTAAAAGATAAGATATTTAATTCATCAATTGTTATATAATTCACATGTATCCGATTTCTGCTATCATTCCTACACGTGAACAAATGCACACACACACACACACACACACACACATACACACACTCATATGTATGTATATATATATACATACCTACCTACCTACATATACACATACATACATACATACATACATAAAAATGTAGGACATCATAGTCAAGAAAACTGGGTAGACGAAAGTTTTATGGAAGCACACCGCCTAGATTTTATAGCTTTCCACACTGTGTCCCTCTGAGAATTACGTGAATATTGCACGTATCCGTGGAATACTCAGCCGCTAACACGCTAAATCAAGAACCCAGTAACTCCCTTGTTGAAACAATTGATTCGTCTTCAAGGAACTCTTGTAATCCATCCACGTTTTGTCTCTTTTTGCCTACATTGTAAACATTGTTACTGTTCTGGTTTAGCTACGGATCATTACTGATCAATACTGATCGTCATAGATCCATCGTCACCGCTGTCCGAATTGTGACTATTCTGTTTTTGTTTTCTTTATATAATTTAACTTGGACTATATTTTGAGATGGCACACTCCTTTTCCCTCTCCATGAAGTTTGTTGCGATCGAGTTTTTGGTGCTGCCTTTTTACATGTCTAGCAACTGTGTATAGTTAAAACACTTTCAGAGTCTTTCATTGCACAACGTTATTATATTTTGTAGATTACAATCTGTGTATGTCTTATGTATGTGTAGAGGCGCAATGGCCCAGTGGTTAGGTCAGCGGACACGCGGTCATAGGATCGTAGTTTCGATTCCAAGACCGGGCGTTGTGAGTGTTTATTGAGCGAAAACACCTAAAAGCTCCTGAGTTATTTCTCGCACGTTAAGTGACTGTGTGTTGTTGATATGAAAACCATTGTGATAAATTACTTGATTGTTTATTATTTGTTTGCTTACATCCAAGATTTTGATCGAGAATTAATCGAAATACTTTCAGTTCGATCCTTCATGGTATGATCTAGATATCTTGCTTTTTGACTTAAAGCAAACTAAAGGTTGCCGCTCCCCACCTCAAATTTACAACATTCTTTTAAAAACATACTTATTTCGTGTTAAAAGTTACTCTTTGAAAATTGTCATGTCTAACAATATGTCCGCTTGAAAGTTCCGGTAGAAAGGCGAATATTAAATTTCACTTGTTGGTTTGTGATTATATTATTTACGTTTCACATACGAATAATATCCAATCATCTGTTATATATGTATGAGAAGATCATACATTTTGAGTGGTATGCTCTGTTGTATTTTTGTCGATTGATCTCCGCCACTCCTATTTGTGCTGAGTGATCACTTCACTAGAATACAATAGCACGATCAATCTTAGTAAATTAGGACTTTCCATCCGTATTAAAGTTTTCATTAGCTACATTATCGATCACTAATATCATCAAATCAATACACAGTCTACTAACTCTGTTTGTAAATGCTGTAGTTATAAACTTTTGAATATGATTAGATTTGACATAAATTTGTCTGTCTATAGCCAAAGGCTTTGGGCTTTTCCCTACATCATACTGAGTTCGTCTGCTTTGCCTTCATGATATTGTCTGGAATTTTTGGCGACTTTATCTGAAAATGAGTTTGGCTCTTCTATTTTGTGTATGAGATCCCTATCACTAAATAAATATATTTACATAAATTACCTAAATGTTTATCATATATATCAATACACATACACAAACACATGCACACACATATATATATACTCACACACACACACATATCTATTAATGTTATAATTATGTTTCTGTATAAATCACATACATATGGAACAATGTGAGTACGTATGTATATTCACGGTTGCTACTGTCCAAGGTGATGGGCGTTAGTTTACTGTCATGATTATTCAGAATGGTTAGTAATGAAATAATATTATAATTGAAACAGCATTACTGCTTTTTGGAATAGCCAATCTATGATGAAAAACATTCCAGTCTTGAAACGACATAGAAGACTGCATTAGATGTATATTTTCCAATTTGCTCCATTTTTTTGTTATATATTAGAATAGATTTCAAAAGGGATTTCACTGCTATTTCTAGTAGATTACTTCACACTAGCTTTTCTTTTCACATTTGAATTTTCTACCTCACGTAAAAGAAATATCTTATTTTTGCTGTTTTTAAAGTTGATGACAATATCACAATAAAGCTGCCTGTATCTTTAGCAATGAACGATATCTGCCCTCTACATGACATGTTATATTCGGTTTGCAACTATTTATTGCAAGTATATCATATCTGTTAGGGTATGTGTCAACTGAAGAGGAAAGTTCGTGTGTCGTTATATTTTTTTTAGCACGTTTCATTAGAGAACTTTTCCACTATATACATATCACAAGAAAGTAACATCTCAGTAGAAACAGTGAGATATTTTCTTTCTATTATTGACAGAAATATTTCCTTTTGTTAGTAATAATTCACAGGCAAGTCTATGCCTTTCGTTTTGAAAATGCTGTTGCTTCTTTTGCATCAATTGTTGAAACTATTCATAAAGTCGGCAACATTCAAATATTTTTCTTCAAATTAAATTGAGAAAATATTCCAGTTATGATGGTAGTCAGAATTTATGGCACTAGCTACGAACTTCTGATGTCATGAATTAAGAAGCTCAGAGAATATTGAGAGATGTATTAAGAAATATGCTTACATTCAACAAGAAATATTTCTATACCGAAGGTATAGACAATACAGATAGTGATGTCTCTTTTTATCCTGCTGTTTTGTTGAATATACAAAATGCACTTTTTGACAATTTCCATTGGTCATTGGCCTTTATATCATTGCTGATACATTGGTTACTATGATGTTTCTGTCGCTTTGAAATATCTTAATTTTACGAATGTCATCAGATTAATTGTAAAAATACATACTTTCTGCATTAACAACACAATTTCAAGAATACTGTGTTAATATTACAATATATTTGCTTTCCGTGTTGTCGTAGCATGGCAGATTCGGTAAAGCTTCGTAAAAAACACATTGTAGTTGTTAGATTTATTTTTACAGTACGAATTCCGCCAGGAACAAAGTCCAAAATCGATAAAATTTGTATCCCAAATCAATAAAATTAGTAAATATTTGAATCGATATATCGTCAAATTTTTGAACCGACTGCTCTTCTTCAAATCTAAAAAAATCAACCTCAGTGAGAAACCGAAATTCTGGCGTCTTTTGACTAGACACAAGATAAGTTTTTTCAAGGAGAGAGTATATAAACTCCTGATGTGTATTTTTGAAGTTATTATCGACGACATTAACGTAAAAATACCTTTCTCAGGAATTGCCAACCTACGTAGGACAAACTAAATTATCTATAGATTTAATTCACATCGAAACTTTGTGTCGTTAATGTGTTGCAGTTACATTTGTTTTATTGTCTAAAAAAAAACCTTGTGTTTGAGATTAGAAAGAAGAGGTGTAGAGAGTAAAGATCACATCACTCCATATATTTTTCTTGCTGCTTATAAATTCACAGGAATATAACTACCATATTATTCTATTAGATATAGAAAGGAAATATCTCAGTAAAGCCTGTGCGTGATATATTCTGAGACTAACAAGTAATATCAGTTCAATGACTTCAACGATAATTTGCTGAGAATTTAGTATTGCTTCCTTCGATCTTTAATTTTTTTTATTTGCGTTTGTTATTCCGTAAGTTTTTTTGTTGTTTTTTTTTGTGTGGGGATTACAGAAGAACATTGGATGGTGTTTCTGAGCGATTCATCCTTAATTGAAAAGTACGCAGTACAGAAACTACATCGTCGTTTTTGTTAGCCTCGCACTCTTTACAATACTGTTCGTATTGTATGTTGAACTATGACACAATAAATTAAAACTTTAGTTGCAGGTTAGCGCTTTTTGTGAGTTGAGTGTAATTTCAAAAAGAAATTATTTATTCTCTATAATTATATGTAATATATCTTCAAATAACTTATTTCGTTAACATATAACATGTGGATGTGTGTCAAGTATCACATAAACAAAAGAAATACACAAGAGTTCATTAATTAAATAGCAGCAGCTGCATTAAATTACTAGCCATCATAAAATCAAGTGTTGTATAATTACCAAACATTTAGCCGGCTGTTAGCTATTTGTGTTCATATTCATAATAAATCACATCCTATATATAGTTTTAACATTAGACTGGAATCTCTAACCAACATCTAAGTAACTTGTATATGTTAGGTTCCCCCAGGCCCTATACATAAAACGATTTCTAATATGCATAAGCTTTGTTGAATGCCATAAAACATGAGATAAGCTGCTGTAGTACCTTTGTGCGAAAAAGTTTCAATTCGCCTCTCTCACCATTATTGCACTCCATCTATCTGTAAACAGCATCCATGTCATACTTTCTATTATCTCCCTTTCAATCGGGCATATTTTTGTCGAGTTCAAAGAAAACCCTATTTTTAGTTAATTTAATAGGTTTGTGTTAAGAGTTAATTGGCAATCACTACTTAATGTTGCTATTCTGTTATAATTTTACGAGCACTCCGGAAATATTCCAATGTCTAATGTGGGCATTTCAACATTTTTTTAAAGCTAACCGTATTACTATGCGTGTCGGCTCTTCATTTTGAACTCTCTACTCACTCCCTGGAAAATAGATAGTGTCATTTTCGGAATATTTTATAAACATATCGATTAATTTTCATAAACTGAATTGCCACAAAGCTTTTGCATGTTGCATTTTATATTTTATGGTTTAACTTTTGGAATATTTACAAGGCAAATTAACCACTTGTTGATAATTCATGCTCAACGTTTATTAGTTTGTGATGAACATTATGTTTTCTTATATTTTCTGCCTGTCTAATTTCTCGTGAAGAGAATATATCATTCCCCATTACATTTGTATTCTGCTTTGAATGTTTAATACATATCTATTGCCCTTCTGTAGAGTGAGGATCTCATTGTCAAGTGCCCTTATGTAGCATGGCTGATTTTGATTAAGATTACAATCATTTGCTTACATGTTGTCTCATACACACAGACATGTGTGTATGTGTGTATGTATGTATTCTATGTCATATATATATATATGATACACACACACGTATATATATATATATATATATATATATATATATATATATATACATATACATATGTGTCGCTTGAGTTGTATTGTACGTTCATCCTATACGGATAATATTTCCATTTTTGAATATCGATCCATGAAAAAGTGATGTGTCTATCCTGTCATGAACTATGATCACCAGCGGCTCTATCCAACTGTTTATACACAGATCTGACGTCGGAGATGATTAATGGGGTATAGTGAGAACAGAAACATTAACTAACTCATACGTTATTTGCCAATGTCATGAAACTATATGCTGTAACAATCTTGATTGACATCGTAAATAACTTCACTGAGTTGCTCATCTATGAACTTGTTACATCGGTTTAAAGCAAAAATGGTTATTTCTACACACAGGTTGAACGTAAATATATTTTACATTGGATAATACGATTAAAACATCCATTATATTTACATGAACGATTTAAAACATGTTATCTTTTAATTCAAAGGCTTGTGAGAGGGGGTGGGGGGGATTTTAAATGTAAAATTTTCAGAAAAGGATTTCTTTATTACAGCTAAGCCACTCGTTATGAGCCTCTTTAGTGATTAGTTTGAAAGCTTGGGATGTCAGCCATGTAACAATTGACTTTGACTGATGTAGTTTTGGTTTGAATGTGAAAATCTGCAAACAATCCATGTATTTTATTCCCATTTTTCTTCATTCATTTTCTTCAGTTATCAATGTTTATCAGTGTTGGAAAATCATACAAAGTTATTATCCACGATTCCAGCTTTTACTGAGGAGGTCTTTTGTGGTCAGGAAGTACTTTACTGTTATTAAATTATAAAACACTAAGATTATTACAAGCAAAACCAACGCTACTTTTATTCGAAATTATATAAATGTCACTTTTAAATATAATACGAAATATTCTACTGTTACCTAGTAGCTAATTCCATCAACTTTTTCCAAGATAATCTTCATATATATCCAGTCTATTTTGGAGCCGGTGTATCGTTTGATGATATCTCTACAGTATAACAGTTTGGCATCACTATAGAACATTATATAGTTTGATGATACCACCAAAGCATATTATATATTTAACTGACATCCCCATAATATATTACATATTTTGATGCTATCACGACAGTATTTATATAGTGTGGTGATATCATTGTAATATCTGATATAGCTCGATAATAACTATATTGTATATTATATAGTTTGATGATATTGCTATAGTACATTACATAGTTTAATGATATCACTGTGACGTTTTACTCAGGTTGATGCTTTCAGTACAGTATATGATATAGTGGTACATTTTATCATATAGTGGGACATTTAATTTGTCACCGGAGAATGCCTGGCACTCCTTCGTTTAGGACGACGAGGATACTAGTTGATCCGGTCAGCGGAACAGCTTGCTCGTGAAATTAACGTGCATGTGACTGAGCATTCCACAGACACCTACACCCTTAACATAGTTCTCAGAGATATTCAGCGTGACACAGAATGTGACAAGGCTGACCCTTTCAGATACAGGTACTACTCATTTTTGCCAGCTGAGTGGACTTGGGCAACGTGAAATAAAGTGTTTTTTCTCAAGGACACAACGCACCGCGCCAGTGGGCCGAATATCAGAACGTGGGCCGAATATCAGAACCACTAAGCCACGCGCATTCACCACTGGAGAATAGAATGGCAAAAAAAGAAAATCAATCCCATTTATAAGTGAACTTGTATCATAGAGGGACGAAAGTAAATTGAGAGAGATTTATTCAAAGGTTCTGCCGTTCTTTAACATTTCATCACTCTATTTAATGTTACACAATATCAGTCAGTACAATTAACACTACATCATAGCTTTGTTTAATATAATGTGGTATAACTGCTCTATTTAATGTTACATAGTACTACTTCACTACTGAATGTTACATAGTACTACTGCTCTATTTAATGTTTCATTTTGCCACATAATAACCAAATATGCTTCAAGCGAATTTTAAAGACATTTTATAATTTATCGGTTTGTTTCTATTATAATTTTTTCAGCCTTATACTTTAATGCCATTATTCTAGAACTTATTCTTGACTACATTCACAGAAATTCTCAGAATTTCGAATTTTTAATCCAATTAAAACCGAATCTAATGTCTCTAAATTCCCTACATTACACTTCCACAAAATACAGTAAGTATCTAAAAGCAAAAAGTCTATTTGGAAATTGTTTGGAATCGTATATTAGAGTATGACTGTAGTTTAAAAGCTGCCAGAATTAGTAGAGTGTCGAACAAAAGGCATTTAACCCCATTCAAGTCAACTTCAGCTTTTATCATTCCGGAATCGATAGAAACAACAAAATACTCGTCAATCATCAGAGCATTTCATTACTATAACTTTCCATACCCGTTAAATGTGTCACCTTGTGCTAAACTTACAAATTATTATTGAAATTTAATGACATCGTAAATCTGAAAGTACATGGTGAAGTATCTATCATTGCTTATCACGAAATATGAAGGCCATCTCACTTCTGTATTTGGCTTACTAACTTCTTGTTATTAATCCTTGCGTTGAAACAAATTTTGTTGTGTCTAAGGATAGTCATTATGCCAATACTAATAACACGCTAACTACTATATTTCCAGCCCTATATTACTAGTCAATTAGTTAAATATCTATCCAACTAACTAATCGATCATTTCTTTAATGAGTTATTTGTTTTGCTTCTTATTCGTCAAAGTTCTTTCGATGTCATTTGCAACTTCTCAGAAGTCACTGAAAAGGTTGCAAATGTAGGCCATTGTTTCAGGTAATATGCTCGAAGAGGGATGTTTCGCAGAATATTTGTCCGACAGTCCGATCAAATTTATTTGTTTTGAGAGTAAAGTCGATTCTTTCTGCCATGTTTTATGAAATTGATAGCCCTTAAATGAAGTCGGTATAATCAACTAAGACACCTTGAAAAGGTGCATTATCATTATCTTAATCGAATGACTGGAAGCTGGTAAAAAACAGTTGTGTATACTTTTCAGTAACACAAAGGCAAGAAGGAGAAAAATGATCTTTCAAAAGGAATATCAATCTGAACGAGAAATGTAATTATCACAAAGCTTTCTTCGGAAGAAATTTTGTTCTGTGTGAAATTACAGTTGTATGTATGTATGTATGTATGTATGTATGTATGTATGTATGTATGTATGTATGTATGGATGCACGTACGTACGTACTTATTTATGTATGTATGTATGTATGTATGTGTGTATGTAAGCATTAACTATGCAAAAGAAATGATTATTTTTGCTTCGTTATATACAGATTGATAAACTATCCTTTTGTTAATATATTATAGCACTACTTCTTATTGAAGATTCTGTATTTTGATATTTTGATGTCGTTTTCACTTCTTCTCAACATTTAATTATAGTTAGATCGCATACGGTACAAAGGGAGTTAATTTAATGTATAGGGGATACGAAAACATTACAAATGAAATGTGTCAAAGATGACAATTAAACAATAAATAGAAGGCAATTTTATAGAATATGTCTTATATAGCCGGAAGGAAAGCTCATTAAAGGCTGTATCTCATGCATTCTTGTTCCAATTGCTAACGGGTAATACATCGTTGAAAGCTGTGTATGTATATATTCAGTGAATTTAAAGATTCAATGACAGGTGTAATTTTTTATGTAGAATCGGTTCATCAAATAGAAAAGGGATATATTTCATTTTATATATGGTATGTGCTAGTGTGCGTATATGTATATCTGGGTGTGTATATATATATATATATATATATATATATATATATATATATATATATATATATATATATATATATATATATATATATATATATATATATATATATATATATATATATATATATATATATATATATATATATATATATATATATATATATATATATATATATATATATATATATATATATATATATATATATATATATATATATATATATATATATATATATATATATATATATATATATATATATATATATATATATATATATATATATATATATATATATATATATATATATATATATATATATATATATATATATATATATATATATATATATATATATATATATATATATATATATATATATATATATATATATATATATATATATATATATATATGGAGGCGCAATGGCCTAGTGGTTAGGGCAGCGGGCTTGCAGTCGGAGGATAGCGGTTTCGATTCCCAGACCGGGCGTTGTGTGTGTTTATTGAACGAAGACACCTAAAGCTCCACGAGGCTCCGGCAAGGGGTGGTGGCGACCCCTGTTGTACTCCTTCGCGCCAACTTTCTCTCATTCTTTCTTCCTGCTTCTTGAGTAAAGGATGCGATGGACTGGCGTCCTATCCAGCTGAGAGGGTACACATACGCCATAGAAACCGGGAAACCGGACCCTTGAGCCTGGCTAGGATTTAAAAGGGCGCATAAATATATATATATATATATATATATATATATATTTTTTTTTTTTCTCCAAAATTTTTTTTCTCCGTGTTTTTCTCCTTGTCTCCGTATTCTTTCTGTTGAAGAGCGTAGCTCGAAACGTCAAAGACTTTCCGTATTCCCGAGCGTCATACTAATATATACTTTTGTTATTTACACCACCTGTCCTCGTCTGTTGTTATTTTTTGTATATTCTCCCATATATATATATATATACATATAAAGCATGTGTGTATGTGTGTGTAGGAGTGCGCGTGCGTACCAATGACTACACAACAAGAGTTATACATTTGGTCATGGAGTCTGTTGTAGCATATCAGACATATATATAAAACAGAGAAAAGGAAAAAGACAGACACACGTAGGGACATACCACAAACAATGTATTAATAAGATCTTCAGAAAAAAAAAAGAATAGTAGTTTTACATTTCGAGCATAGCTCGTCTTCGGAAACCGGAAAAACAGGCAACTCCAAGTAGAATGAGGAAAAAAAAAATCGCCAACACTCACGAGCGGTTACATTTCTGAAGTGACTGGAAGTAAAAGGAATGAAGAAACAGTGGTTTCTGGGACATGACAGGAAGAAAATGGTCAGTGTGTGTGTGTTCGTGGTAGCGTATGTGCATGTGGTGGTAACTGTGTGTGTGTGCGTAGGTGGTAGCGTGTGTATGGTATTAACTATGTGTGCGTCTTTGTGTTTGAGTACGTACTAGTGTGTGTGTATGTGTGTGTAGTAGGATCTGTGTGACTGTGTGTTAATGTCTCTCTGAGAGGTCAGTAGTTATAGTAACACGTGTGTGAATGGGTTGGTGTGACTGTCTGAATAGGTGGGTGTGGTTGCATGTATGCGTATGTGATGGCATGCGTATGTGATGTCCCTCTCTCTCTCTCTGTCACTCTGACTCTCTCTAGCTCTATATATATGTGTGTGTACATGTGTGCATAGGAGGATGTGTGTATGTGTATTTGTAGGTGTGAGTGTGTGTGGAAGTGTATGTACGTGCGTGTATATGTGTGCATGTGTGTTTAATGTGTGTGTGGAGGGTTATGTGTGTGTCGAGTTATATGTGTGCTCATGTTTGTGTGCGCGTGTGTGTACGTGTATATGTGTGCGTGTGTGCATGTGTGAGTGTGCGTGCGTGTGTACGTGTGTGTATGTGTACCTCTGCACATGCGCTTAGGTGCGTTCTTGCGTGTGCCCCTTTCTGTCACTCTGTCTCTCTCTCTCGCTGTGTATACATTTGTGTATGTGTACGAGTGTACGTTTGGGGATGTATTTGTGTCCATGTGCTTGTGAGTGTGTGTGGAAGTGTATGTACGTGCGTGCAGGTGTGTGAATATGTGTGCTGTGTGTATGGAGGTATATGTGCGTTCATTTGTGTGTGCGTGTTAGTGTGTGCGTGTGCGTGCGTGAGAGGTAGAGAAGGATGAGGTGGAGTGTATGAGTGCTTTGGTGTAGCCAAGGGTGTGATGGTTACGTTGCGGGTGTGCGTGGTGGAAGTGCGTGTATGATGTTTTTGTGCTTGTGTGCGTGCGTGTGTATATATGGAGTGCGTGGGGTGTGTGGTGTGTGGTACAGGAAAATAACAAATAAAAAAATAGTACAAATATTGAAAAATAAAAATGTATGTCCATATATATATATATATATATATATATATATATATATATATATATATATATATATATATATGTGTGTGTGAGTGTGTGTGTGTGTGTGTGTGTGTGTGTGTGTGTGTGTATGTATATATATATATATATATATATATATATATATATATATATTTAAAATGTTCGGATTCAGTTTGGCGATTTTTAAACTCTCCTTGTAGAGGAACAGCTACATTTATTGTGATCAATGCATCTAGCTGTATACACCTCATTCCAATACACTGGGCTCTCCACACGTAATCATCCGCACACAAACGCATAGACAATCAGACACATACGCATTCATATAGAGACAGATTAAGCCGTGAGCGGGCAGAAACGTTAGCACGTCGGCCCTATGCTGAGCGGTATTTCGCTTGTCTTTTACGTTGAGAGTTCAAATTCGGCCGAGGTCGAATTCGCCTTTCATCCTTTCGGGCTCGATAAATTAAGTACTAGTTGCGTCCTGGGCTATATCTAATCGACTGGCCCCATCCCCAAAATTTCGGGCCTTGTGCCTTGAGTACAAAAGATTTCATATAGAGACATCAAGTATGGAAATACAGTTCCTTTAAGAAATATCAGTGGAGAACAGCCTCGACAATGTCCGTTTCATTACACTCTAGCATGGCGCCGCACATCTTTCTCCTCGGCTCATCAAACTCTTTAATCTTTTACACTGTACAAGAATATATTCTTATATTTGCAAGTAAGTCCCAATGTGTCCAATTCCAAAGAAAGTTAACCTCTCTGACCCAGCCAAAAATTGTTCTAATTCTCTCACATATAATGTCCCATTGTGATGGAGACAATAACCTTCTCCGGTATTTTGAATCTCTCTCGATCGCCATCCCAATTACGACTTCTCAGAGCTTGATCCATTGGCGACATACACTGTTATGTCATTCACCAGTTGGCTCTCGTTTTAAAGATGATCAGTGAAAGCAATGAGACTGCGATGGGTATGCAAATATCTAATCAAATCTTCACTTGCAGGCTACATCCACGTCTCATCCCTTGAACCGGTAGATTCCTATCCGATTGCACCATCGCGGTATGTGTTGAGTATTCTCTGCCTTACTTGTGCAATACACTCTGGAATTTTCCACCGTCGTCCTTTCTCTTCCTTCTGTACATCAAAGATGTACTGGCTGCAATAGCCAACAACCCAGTTCCCTGCAGACTAGACGACCCTTTATTCTTCCCTAATTTTCCCTATCTATATTCTATTCATACGCAGTCTAGACACTACGCACCAAACCTGCATTGATTCCTCAGACTGACGTCTAGAGAGAATCGATCAGCAGGGCTAGGTTATACTTCTTGTCTCTTTTAAAAGAAAAACACTACTTGAACAGTGCTCATACCCAGGAAACAGATCCTCAGTAAAGTGCTATTCCCACATATAGGACGGTGTTGCTGTAGCGTCATAGATACCCGAGACAACATCCAGATAAGTGCTACTTGAGTAATTGGTATTCAGCTACTAACGGAAATGCTCCAGCCTTTTGATAACAGGCGTGCTGTTACCCTCTTTCACTCTCCTATTCCTCTCTCTCTCTCTCTCTCTCTCTCTCTCTCTCTCTCTCTCTCTCTCTCTCTCTCTCTCTCTCTCTCTCACTTTCACTCTTCTATCTCTGCTAGATTTTCCTCTGTTCCTCGAAGAGAGCTGTTCTCGTACGTCCATCGCCGAGCGACCCCTCATCGTACTGGTGCCCCCAACTCCTTCAGTCCTTTCTCTCATGAGCATTGGCCTTCTGAAAATCACCAGCATCTACTATGTCTTTCATATCTGATATCTGGTCACCTGAAACAGAACACATGTTCAGGAATGTTATCAACGTCACTAGTCTCACAAGGTCACTACCTCTCACAATATTCCTGCCAAGATCATACCCAATGCTCCATCTTCCAAATTTAACGGGATAATATATACTTTTGTATGCATTTATTTATGTATGTATATATGTATGCATGTATGTATATATAAAAATATATTTATAGATGTATTTTTCATGTATCTACGTATGTTTCTGTGTGTATGTGTCAGAGTATATAAATCAAAACGCACACATGAACCCACACAAAAATTGGATGTTATATACGTGTTGATATATGTGTTTAAACAAAAAGTATTAAATATGCCAACAACCCTTGCCCAGCTTCAAGACAACTACTTTTTTTGTTGAACTGTTCATATTATTCTATAGTTTTATGCTTTTCAAATTTACTGTATATATTTCCATACAGTTTTTTTTTCTTTATATCGCTTTCGTTTTCACCGTCATAATTTATGTATATCCAGAGTCTTAGCTTTATGTTTACCCTTTGTGTCAGATATAAACTGGCCTTCTGTATCACCACGTAACGTCACTTCTCACCTAGAGTTAAGTCACAGTTCATACATTACTGCAGTAAATAAAGTTCAACTGCCACTTTTCCTTCTCTTTTTTTTTCTGAATTTTTTTTTTTTTTTAGTTGAAAAAGGATTTATCACAATTGTTCTACTCAGACTTTCCCACACATTCCCAGAACCTCCCAGACGAATGTTATTGATGCAGTTTTTATTCCTCTAGAATTACTGAAAGCAGACGACTACAAATAATACACGTGAAGTGAGAGAAATTTAAAGTATCGAAGTTCTAGAGAGAGTAGACTTGGCGAATTGGCAACGAGATTATGAAGGCAGATACAATACGAAAAAAGGAGAGAGTAGTGAATTCTCCAAGTGAGGATGCCTGAAGAGAACAACTGTGGAGAGAGTGAGAAAGATCCATTCTATCTATAGGTTATCTATCTTGTGATAGGTTCAATATGTTGGAAAGGCTAGCTGTTAATGGCTGTCTCCGTTACTTTTGAAATGTTGAAAGTAATTTCCATAAGACGGAAGTTGGCAGGGTCGAAGATTACTCTTCTTGGTAATACGACACTGTAATACGCTCCAAAAATCAGAATACTCTTCTGTAGAAAGTGGTTGAAGTGTTTGCTGAGGGATGGGAGTGTTGCGTGATGGTAATGGAAAGAATATTGTGAGAGGTAGTGACCTTGTTGATTGAAAGGCTTGTGGTCATTTTGGTGAAGTGGAAATGAATAGTTTTGAGGGGCATTCACAATGTGTATGCAGCGTAGAGTTGGACTGACTTCTATATGTGTTTGTTGTCGAATAATTTTTATCAATTTTGTTTTGGATTGCTTTCAAACTTTCTCTGTGTGTATGTGTGTGTGTGTATGTGTGTGTGTGTGTATGTGTGTGTGTGCGTGTGTGGGGGGTGTATGTGTGTGAGGGGGGGGGGGGGGGGCTCGTATGTGTCCATGTTTCTGTGTTTGTAGGAGTAGAAAATATAATCTTACCATGAACCAGAGGCTTAATGGTGCGTAAAACCAAATTGTAGAGCAGATAAATAGCAATGATTTCTGAACCAGACAGAAGACCAGCAATACTGAGGGGAGGCGTTTAGTCGATAACATCGACCCAGGTACTTATTTTAGTACTGTAGTATATCGACCCTGTATAGATGGGAAGTTGAAGTGGACCTCGGCGAAATTTGATCACGAAACAGAAAGTGAGGGGAGAAAGAAGTACAACAAAGCATTCTTCTGCTGCTCTGAGGCTTCAGTCAGCTTGCCACCCTGTAACAGCTAATAAATACAATGATGTACAGAAAGTAGCTTCTCATTGTTCAAAAGCCCAGTCCACGTCACTAGAATTATTTAAAGCAAGCTAGTGCAATGTATTATTTGCAGTTGTCTCCTTTCAGTAATTCAAAAGGAATAAAAACTGCATTAGTAACATTGGTCTGGAAAGTTCTAGGAATGTGTGGGAAACTACAAATAGGTTTCCAGTGTAGTTTCTGTTGTTGGATAAAGTTTTCTGCCATAGACTAAAATCCTATCCCGAAAAAATTTGACCTTAATTCTCTTAACGGAATGCTGATAAACACTACTGTAGCGTCATTCTTCTAAACTACCACAAAACCACTAAAGCGGACACTTGCAAATGCAAAACTATACTCAAAAGTAACGGAAGCAAAAGTTTAAAAAATGTGGACGGCTGAATTGTGTAACATGTCCCAACATAGTGGAGGCTCAAAAATCCATTTTAAACCAGGACAAAAATTTAAAATTGAAACTGACTTCACATGCACCTCTGAAAATATCTATCATCTACAACATCAAATGTTCCGGCTGCCGTAGGAAACTATATAGGTTCAACAGGGATTCCCTAATACGTAGATCTACACAGACAGCAAATCCACCCCCACCCCCCAATAACGTCGGATACCACTCAGTGATCACATCGACAGATGTTCTAAGGATTGTGCTAAAGTACATTCCTTAGATGTGCTAAGGAACACATATCACTCAGTGGTCAGATAGATAGATAGATAGATAGATAGATAGATAGATAGATAGATAGATAGATAGATAGATAGATAGATAGATATGCTAAGGAACGCCAACCACAATTCAAAATATTCCCACTATACCTATGCACGGAAAGGATCTCAACTCAACAACAACTAAATAAAGAGGCTATATTAATTGAAAAATACGAACCAGAACTCAACATGAATATATAATGGACTTCAGAAATAAAAAAAACAACCAGAAAAAGGGGGAAGATTAAATCAAAAACTGATTATGATTTCATAACATTGAATCATGATTAACGAAGTGAAACCAGTCGATTCTGTGGACATTGCAATGGATTAAATAATCTTTATCTACACGAACAAGATTTCTGTACTGTTTTACCTTAGTCGTATTATACACATGCGCGCGCACACATATAGCTGAACTAGCTTTCTTTATTTGGTCCAAAGTCACCTGAGAGTAAATCAAAACCATTTGCTTCCAAGATTTATTTATGTTTAACAATTGAATGATTTTCATAAAAGCATCTATGAAACATCAGGAAAATTGTTCAAACTGAAGTTCTCAGCCCAACTGAGTGCCAGTTATATGTAACTCTTACCAAATGCTTTGAGTGCCAACTTCTTTTGTTTGTTTACTCGCTCTTGTACTTCCATACATACATAGGTACACGTACGCACACACATACATATATAAATATATACATATACACACAAACACATACACGCACACACGCGCATACAGATAGATAGATAGATAGATAGATAGATAGATAGATAGATAGATAGATAGATAGATAGATAGATAGATAGATATGGCTATATATATAGATATATAGATATATATATATACATATATATATATATATATATTGTATTTATGTATATATGAATGTAGATATGTATGCATGGACACACACATACACATAAACGTCTTTTATCTGTAATGCTATATTGAAAATAAACAAACTTAGATCCTACCGGTATCAGTATCTCAGCGACATTGATCTTCATGTTACGGAATCGCTATTTGAACTAGGATGTTCGATTAGCATTTTCAATAAGATTCAGTTTGAAAGCCATCTATATTATAAATATCATTTATATATTTCCTGAGCTGCTATTCAAAAATGAGAGGGAGCCCCTTTAAGACAAGAAATATTATAACAATAGAGAGGAAACTGATTCCATTCTGATAGTTGATTTTAATGGATTTTTCTCGGTCAGTTAATAAGTTCTATGAGCATGAGATTCTCTCAAAGGTATAAAGCTTTTATATTATTTATTTTTGTCGAAATATAACGGAATTGTTAATGAATTTGGCAGTTGTTGTTCTGTATGAAATTTAAAGATATAAAATTTTTTTGTAATCCGATAGAAATATGTACATACATTGATGTATGTATATATTTCATATTTACACACATACACATACACAACAATATTCTTTGTTGCATTGATTCTATTGTTCATGGTGTAAATTTTACAATTGTTGATGGTGATTATGATTTTATATCTTTACATAGCTTTGTTGTTCTTAGTTATCATATATGATAGCGCTGAATGCTTAATGAAATTGTTTTAATTAAAACTTTTGATGATCAATGGAAGCGATTATAAAAGAAGTTTTAGAATTTAGACGATGCTATTGCAGTCCAACGATACAAAAGAACTGCCAACAGTCATTTTTCATGGTTTGCTCCATCGAACAATGAATAAACACCTGAACCGATCAATAGGCGAAAGAGCAATTTTAGCTGTAGGTTATATTGTTCTGAAGACATAGATCAAACTTTAGTGTTCCGCTTTCTCAGTTTTGAATTGCTTGAATGCTTTTGCAGAATGTTAGCCACACAAGCAGTTTTAATCTAATATATCATCTAATAGGCAGACAAATAGAAACTTCCGATATTTCTTGAAATGGAATTTTAGATATGGTTCGGAGAGTAAATATCCTCAAAAGGAAGCAGTTATTACAAGAATTTGAACACATATTTATATTTGTAAATACAAACAGACAAACATCCATCTACTTCATTAGCTAACAACTTAACTATTGCCTAAGCTTTATATACATGTCTAAGCCTTATATATATTATATATGTGCGTGTGTGCGTGTATGCGTACGTTCGCATACGTGGGTGATTATATATGAATATGTGTGTACGTGTGCGCGTGCCTGTGCATGTTTAGATGATTGTATATTTTTATGTGTGTGTATGTGTGTGTGTTTATGTAAGTGCATTATATTGCATATACATACATCTACACATACACATACATATGTAATGTAAGTGTGTGTGGCGTGCGCGCGTCTTTGACATCACGGGTCTGTTCTCTATTACCGATCTACAGATGTACAGTTGTTCTGAAGTAATTGATACATTTTTGGATTACCCGTATTCTCAATCTGTAATGCTTCACGCTATTTCCATAAGTTACACTATCCCGGGTCGAAAATTAGTGACTGGCCTATCAGATATCCATTATCAATTGCATCAAAATTCCTCTTTTAGAAACGCAGTAAATGAAAATTTATCGATGTTGCTAGAAATCGAAGTCGGCAAGTTTTAAAGATAATACTTAGCTAGTGACATTCCTGAGAGATTCACGAATGCAGTGTAGGAGTAGCATGATTTATCCAGGTAATGAATTCTGAATCCGTCCTGCAGGTCGAAGTTTCAGCTACTAATTTCGAAGCATGGTACTCTCCTATATTCTATTGCTATTAAAACCATCGTTTCGTTTTAAATCGCAAGGGCCAATTTCTTGTCACGA
Source organism: Octopus bimaculoides (assembly GCF_046866305.1). Classification (NCBI taxonomy): domain Eukaryota; kingdom Metazoa; phylum Mollusca; class Cephalopoda; order Octopoda; family Octopodidae; genus Octopus; species Octopus bimaculoides. The sequence continues at coordinate 66,192,850 of NC_142936.1, read as the reverse complement.
ATTAAAATCTAACATCATCCATTGAAATTGTCTTCGGAAAATATAATGCACCTAATAAAGTAAGAAAGCAGTAGAATATGGCCGGATATAGACGTCTAGTAAAAATAGAAGTCATAAATCTTTTTTTATCTGCAAAGAGCTTTCTGCGTCTGAAGACTATAATGAAGTGGCGCTTGCATATCTATAAAAGAAAGCATTATACCGGTCATTTCTTGAGTGGATATCAGACTGTTTTCATTCATCTTGTTTGTCGTCTGTGAAACATTCACCTATGATCTCGTGTTCTCTGTTCATGTAGCTGTCAATATTTCAATTTTGTTAGCCAAAGTTTTTTCTATTATGGCTTCGAGAGTTTCGAGTTCAAATCGACGTTTCGTTGTGTTTGATGGCAGCTCGTTGTATTTTACATTTCCAAAATTCGCCTATCTGCCCAAAATAACTGAACTTAGGGAAGACTTATCTTCTTGGAACTTTAAATACATTTGCATCCGGAAAACGCATATATCTTTATCTTAATATAAAGTGTAATATGTCATATTCTTCTGAAGGGAACGGTAAGGATTAGTCAGCATTGTGAAATCAATGAAAATATATACACTAGTGAAAATGTAAATATACACAAAGAGATGCAAATCCCTTGAACCTTTCTATCATGATTCTGTCATCTTCCTCCCTAGCCAATCCTTATTGTTATCCACTAAATCTTTTTTTCCGTTTTCCTATATATCTTTGAAGGAGTGATGTTGTGTATCCATTACTACATTCACTAGAGGTAGGAGCGTAGTGTTTTGTGTAACAGATCATCAGAATTATTGTGCAATCATTGTGGCGAAACCAAAGTTTTATCGCATTTTTACATAAGCATATGTTTGCACTAGTATTTCTGAGTAGGCGTCTAATCCATTTTATGATTTTATAAAAATATTACACACATTTATAATTATATTTGCTTTGAATTTAGTAAATCTAGTAATTCAAAGCCAGTTACTTGGGCAAAGAGTATAAAATGTATCCAACAGCAGATCACAGGCTCTAAATATATTCATACACTTCTTTCTTTTGTTAATAGTAGGGGCGATGCTGTCCTGGTTATCGTCCCTTAACTAACGGTTACTTTCATTAAGTCTCTTGTTTATATATACAACTTATGAACGCTACATTCCAAGAAGGGTTAAAAATGATGTCAATTTCTTCAATTAACAATGTATATTATTCTGGAGAAATGGCAATATCAATATTCTATTTACACGCTTGGAAATACTTTAGAAACAAAATATCAATAAATGGAATAACACGAAGAGAAGATTAACTTCAAATTTCTACTCTTGGTGAAAAGACGAATTGAATTTTTAGTGTTTTGTAGCAATCTGATATCAGATAAAAAATATATAAAGAGAAGCAATTCTGATGAAAAGCGATGGGGAGAAAGAGATGATATTAAATATTCAGTCATACAGGAGAGACAGAATTTATGAGTAAAAGAGAGTTGATATGAAGAACTAATATTACTACATATATATGATTGTATGTATATAGGTATATTAGTATCTGTGTTATGCTCGTAAAGATAGATAGATAGATAGATAGATAGATAGATAGATAGATAGATAGATAGATAGATAGATAGATAGATAGATAGGTAGATAAATAGATTGATAGAGAGATAGACAGACAGACGGAGGACTGACAAACAGACAGACAGATAAACAGACAGACTGACAGACAGACATACATACAGACAGACAGACAGATAGATAGATGATAGATAGACGTATATGTATATATATATATATTCATATTCATATACATATCATATGTGTGTCTACAGTGGAAGAGGGGGCAAATAGAAATATTTTTAAGCGCAATTATATATAATCTGTACTGATCATAAATGATAGAAATATATGGAATAAGTAGTCACAAACAATATATTTATGGTAATGGCTTGTTTAAAAAAAATCGAATGCAAAAACAAAATAAAAACATCTATCGAAACATTTTACGTATTCCGTTTATTTAATTCCACTCTGAGATTTCTAATTAATACTTTGGACGAGAATATATATTTTTAAATTTGGAAGCAAGCATTGACATCGCCAATAGTAATGTGCCGGTTTCGTAGTAATCCCATAATCGATAAAAAAAAAATGTCAATACAAACATTAATCTCAAAATACAAAAACATTAATGAAATATCAAAGTCATGATCAATCGATCAATCAGACAGTATCAGTGGACGCTTTAAATAATCGATATTCTTCGGGAAAATAAATTATGTAATAAAATCTGTCAGATTCTTTGAAAGAGGAAATGACCAAATCTTTTATATTTGCTATTAAATGTTGACTCTATGGGTCACACCAGGCACATTTCAGTTCGTTATTATCTGTTTATCAAATTCATACGAGAGGTATCACTGCGCCCAGCAAAAGATATCAGTGAACTGGCGGAGAGAGAAAACCTTGGATATATAAACTTGCTGATTACATTATTAACTTCAAATTGTTGATGTTGTTTGTGCTGTTACTGTGTAGTCTAAGATCATTGCAGAATGAGCTGATTAACGTATAGGCAAAGGCAGTCGAGTAGTGCCCATTCCATCTATAGATACCCACGTACACATATACACACATTCACACATAATATGCGTATATATATATATATATATATATATATATATATATATATATATATATATATATATACAGAGAGAGAGAGAGAACGTGAGTTTGAGTCTATGTGTGTGTAGGTGTGTAGGTGCTGCGTTGATACAATCGGTAAAAACGTACTCATTCCAGGAAGGGGTAAGTTCTGGTGTTACACATGAGCTACTTTAAGTTTCATGCTCGAACAGTGAAGTTAGCGAAAGGGTGGAGGAGAAATTCTGCAATCCTTCAGATACGCTAAACAACGTCCAGTTACAGCACAATCGAAGCGTGAGAGCTGAAGTAGCCCACACGTATAATTCCGAAATTTATCAACTTATATATATAGAGAGAGAGAGAGACACACACACACGCAGATGTAAATCAGTGACACCATTTACGATGCAGTCAACATAATTTATGACGTGTAATTCTGAGGAAGATTTAAGTTTCAATTTCTAAAAGTTCAAGCGAATGTAGTTATTCCGTCAAGAGATCCCGATGCATAATTAATAATTTGTCTCGCTAGGCTAGCTGTTCCACACTAAAATGAATAAGCTTTTCATAAGGCATCTTGCTAATAAACATAAATACACATTGACACACACATGCACACGCATCCACACACTCACACACACATACACATCACGCATACACACATGTATATACATATACATATCTATGTGTATGTAAACATATATACACTCCCTGATATATATATATATATATATATATATATATGTATATATATATATATATATATATATGTACACTCACTGTTGGACCGCTAATTCCTAAATATTTTTTCTCTCAACATGCTTTTCGTTCTCTTTCCAATTCTATCCTTCTCAGTCCTTTCTGTTGAAGACCGTCGGCTCTAATGGTCAAATATTTCTCCATTTTTCCCGAGCTTTAAACTAGTACACCTGCTTCTCATTCTCTCACATGTCTTCGACTTTTGTATTCTGTAAATTCGAAATATATGTATACAATTTAATCTTACTAACGTGGGGAATTTATATTATGCGCACTATTTACGTTAGTCGGACAGATATCTCACTACACACACAAGCATACACACTCACACACATAAACACACACACACATATATATATACATATGTCTACATACATATACATATAAGTTAATCTATATAAATATATATGTGTGTGTTTGTGTTTGTATATGTATTTTGCGCGCGCGTGTGTACTACGTACGTACTCTTACTCTTTACTTGTTTCAGTGATTTGACTGCGGCCATGCTGGAGCACCGCCTTAAGTCGAGCAAATCGACCCCAGGACTTATTCCTTGTAAGCCTAGTACTTATTCTATTACGTATATAAGTGAAGCGATGGCCAAAAAGTTATTGATGTAAGAAATTCATTTATGTGGGATGTTACACATATAATCATGCACGATGAAAATATAACATTACAGCTGATTTATATATTCAGTGAAAGGTTAATATTTAATGCATATTATGCAAGAAGATGTACATAATTACACGAAAACATATAAGAAAAATATATACAGCTTGTTGTGTCGACGCCCCCAGGCGAAGAAGTAGGATCTCCCAAAGACATATAAATAGATGTGGTCTGACCGTGGTAGGAGTGTTGAGTAGCAGTCGAGTAGCTGTTGAGTAGCAGTTGTGTAGCGGTTGAGTTGTTGAGATCATCCGAAGGTGCTAGATAGAAGTAGCTTGAGACATAACACAGCTAAACACGGCACTTCATGCAATGAACCCCAAACATTTTCTACTACTAGTGTATGCATATATATATATATATATATATATATATATATATATATATATATATATATATATACGTGTGTGTATGCGGGCGAGCGAGTTTCCCTCTGTGTGTGTGTGTTCGTGTGTGTGCGTTTGGATGTGTGTATGTGTGTGTGTAGGCGTGTGTGTGTATGAATATGTATATGTCTATATAATGTGTGTGTGAAGGAGAGGAGAGAAGAGTGTTGTTTTACTAATATACACCGTGGCATTTTTTATGACACTTCAATGATACTAATTTACATATTATTGTCAAAGAGGTAGCATTGTTGTCAGAAATACTATGTTGCAAATGAATTACGCATCTAAAAATATATTTGTGTCTTTATTTAATGTGCGAGTTAGATTTCATTTGCAATAAATCGATAGAAGTGTCAGATTAAAGCGTCATATTAATGTCACGGCTTAACAATTTTTCAACTGTTATAAATCTGAGATACGATATCAAGATGAAGGATAGAATATTGTTTGTATGATTATTTCATAAAATAGCAGGAATCTACGCAATGAAGCATAGAACAAATTAGGTACATTTTTAGACTGTAAACGTGTAAATCCAGTGACCAAATAATTCTGCAGCTACAAGTCAGACAATCGGTTTAATTAAATCTATTCAAACGTTGACAGTATTCGCTAGACTTTGTTATTAATAATGTCGATAGAATCAGCAACTAATGTTAATATATCAAATAGACAAAAGAGTTCCAGGTCTGTCTGAGAAGTCTTTGTATAATAAAATATCTTAAACAATATCCTTTCGTTGTTTTCTGCTGATGCATCAACCATAGATGACACGAAAAATTTTCAGAACACAATAAGGCTACAAAAGATAGGAAATGTATATGTGTACCTATTTATGTATGTGCATATATATATATATATATATATAATATGTAGGCAACCTCATCCTTATATACACATATGTGCTTGCATGCATACGAAATTGTATCGTAGCTCTTCGCTCCACCATTCGAAACACCGAGTACTATAATGACAACCTTTTACTGTTTGTTCTAATTTATAACATATACAAATATAAGTGTATATATATATATATATATATATATATATATATATATATATATATATATATATATATATATATATATATATATATATATATATATATATATATATATATATATATATATATATATATATATATATATATATATACACATACATACATACATACCTATGTATGTACCTATCTATATGTATATGTGTGAGCCACAGTGAACTACATGCGGCTATACGGCTCAAGAAGCTAAATTTCTCCAGAATTTCTATGCTGTTAAGACAAAAAAGTATTTGGTGATCTGATGACAATCGTGCAGCTATTTCCATGCGTTCCTGCCTCCATTGGCATCACTACTATATCAGCTTTACTATGTATATATGCATAGATACATAAATATGCATACTCAAATATATACATACACATATAAATCGCTGTGTGCGTGAGAGAGAGAAAGAAAATGTGTGTGTGTGTGTGTGTGTGTGTGTGTGTGTGTGTGTGTGTGTGTGTGTGTGTGTGTGTGTGTGTGTGTGTGTGTGTGTTTGTGCGTGTGTAAAACTTGTTACCAGCTCAAATATGTTTGAGATATGATAGAATTTGTAGGAAAAGCATTCACTATATTTTGTTATGGAGAAAAACTCGCTGAGAGCAAATAGGTGAAATTGCACCAGGTGAGTTTGAAGCACCCTCCACCGAGATTGATGGATGCATGCACTTTGGAATAGTTATCGTATCGTAAGCATCAATCAATGGAAAAATATGCGCTAGTACTACAGGCATCAAACACTGCAATATAAGAGAGACCTGTGCCTCTGTTGTTCGTTTGATATTATATGATTATAGCTTTTCTAGTGAAGCAAAATTTCAATAAAGCCGCCATTTCCAATAGCGTTAATATGAATATTTCTACTTTATTATTTTAAGTCATTATCACACAAATTCTAGGTATTTTTATCACAGGGTACTTTTGAAATTAAATAATAGATGAAATGCTTTCAAAAATTAATTATATCAAGTGGTGCCCCAGCATGACCGCAGCTCTCAAGCGGAAACTAGTTAAAGATTAAAGATAAAGATTATATTTTCGATTCCCAAGAATTCATTTGTTTGTGAATCCTTTCTGATTGCGTAACGTTCTAATTTCTATGAAAAATAATAAAAATAACTCCGCCCTTGGTTGTCTATCTCGAGCTTTTTCAGTTCGTATTACTTTGGAGTTTATCCATTTACAGTACGCCCAAGCAATTATTTGTAAATTATACTTTCCTGTCACTATTGTAAGCAGAAAATGACAGCCAGGCTAGAGGTAACAAAGAAACTACGTTATAACCATCATGCTTAGAAAATAATATTCAAATATTCCTATACTACATTTAATGAAATAGCGTTGGTTATACTACAAAGTTATGCCATGAGCCGAATGCTTTTGACCAGCACAGCACTATAAATGTTGTAATTGTTTTGAACAACAACCAATTTTGCTGGTTGAAACCCATCTCAGATAGAAGTATGAAGTACCACTGGGAGATATCTTTAATTTTATATTCATTGAAGTCAAGTATATTCAATGGCAATATATACCATTTATTCAATAATAATTCTTTGTTTAAAAAATTATATTTTGATCAAAATAATTAATTATGGAATATATTTTTTATATATATAATGAAAACGATATTTAAGTTCATACATAAACATAAAATTAAAATTTATTTTCTGCGCATCTAAAAGCATAAAACGGGGGAAAATGTAATGCATAGCAAACTATTGCTTTAGATTTCGGATTTTTATTGCTGTGTTCTTTGATTAGTAATGGATATGTTCCTGTAATAGGAATAATTAAAGTTCTAGTATAAAAGATACAGACATGTAATAAAGATGTTTCTTTTCATTTTGAATTTCAATTGATGAATACAAATTTTATTGTTTTTTTTTATCTGATTTAATTAAAGATATTTTATCTGATTTAATTAGGAACGAAATAATGCCGAAGTGTTAACTGCAATAACGTAAGCAAGTATATTATGTGTAGACGTATGCATCTCTGTAATACTTGGTATTTATTGCGTAGCATTAATTCCTACAACTATTCATCGTGATTTTAACATAGTGGTGCACTAATCACCAAGAAAGAAGGAAGTAGTTTTGTTACAGGAATACACTTGCACAGAATTCAAGTACCTAACCAGTAATAGTTTCATCGACCCTGGAAGGAGAAAAGGAAAAGATGATCCTGTTGGGCTTTGAAGTTAGTTTGGTGTGAAGAGTAGCTAAAATATCAGAAGAAACTTGGCATCAATTAATCCTCGGTGGCACACGTGAGGATTGAAACGTGGGCAGACAATCTCCCTTATTTTTGTATAGTTTACTTCTAATATTGTACTTTGATCATTTTTAATTTACCCATACCATGACAAACAAGTAAGAACTATATGGGTTCTTTTACTACCTTTCAGTTAATAAAGAAACAGGCAAGAAATTCACTGATCAGGGTGATCCCTACGATTTGTTAGTTTAAGAAGTGCAGGCATTGCAAACTTTGACATTCATTAACTTCAGTAATTGAGTATATTGCGAGTATTTCAGTTTTCCAAATGTATACGATACTAGCCTGTATTTATTTTGAATTTACTTTCAGACTTTTCTTTAGCGATTACATATTATTTTGCACTTCATTCATACGTATTTGAAAAAATTACTATTAAAAATTGGCATGAGTAATTTCCACTGCTATTACAAAAAGTTACTTTTTAACCAGTTAAACCAAATTGATAGCGTATGCCAATCGGTATTGCTTTAACTTTTGACATTATCTTTAGTGCATCAATTATTCCATTATTTCTGAATTTAAAATCTTTCTCTTGAAAATTTTTTCTTTTAAATGCTTTCTTCTTTTGCCTCTAAGAAACTTTTACAGAAAGTTGTTCGCATCTTGAAACGCACTTCTTTAAAACAGTTTGTGTGTATATATATATATATATATATATATATATATATATATATATATATATATATATATATATATATATATATATATATGCATACATATATTCTTCAACCTTAATTTAGTCTCTGTATCTACTTACATTGCTAATCAATCACTTTTAAATTGTAATTCTTTTTACTTCTGCCCAAAAAAGATTTTGTTTTGAAGGAATTCAACCAAAACATTGTTTGGCATGTTTTAGTAATTTTTTCTAGAGGAGAGGAATAGTATGATTGGTTAAGATTAAATTTAGTTCGAATTGCTACAGATTTGTGTTTGCATTAATCTGTAAATACAAGAAAGGAGACGGAGTGTAAATAAAAGTATAGAGACAGGGACTAAACCTTAAAAAAGAAACGGTTTGATTTGTTGTTTAAAGTGAGCCATGTTGAACTGAAACATACTGACGGACTGAAACATACTGATTTTTATTTTGTGACATAGTGATTCTATATACAGCTTCAAGAAGGTGGAGGGATGTTTAGAGCAAATGTTTCTATTTGTGACATTGGGCATTATTGTTTATATTCAAGTGAAGTCTAATCAAACTGACCTGTGATGAAAAACATTTCAAATGTAACCGGTGATTTTAACTGCATATCAATGAACATTATTTTAAGATAAACCATCTATAATTGAGAGAAAACGTGTGTCTTTCGTAAGCCTATTCTCAAAGTAATCTAATATAGAGCAGAATCTAGTTCCGAGAAGTATCACATATCAGTCTATCCCGTAGTGTCTTGAAACACATCTCATAAACCAATAACTGCTATACAAAACATCATATCAAGTTATTTTTGTATTCATGTGTATATACGTAATATAAATATCTTGATCCTCTTAATACCAAATTAGTTTTAATGTATGAATACATTATCAATATCATATCTACATATTATATTAATTTTTAAAAAATCTTTCTAAACTAAGAAGTTACGGCATCTAAGTCTGATCAATATTTACTCACAATCAACAATTAGTAACAAACACTGCCTATTATGAACGTAAATCTTTGATGGTATTATTAATAATTATAACAATATAAAACGGGAACATCATAAACGTTCAACTTCTAAAAAATGCCAATCATCGTATACCACGAGCTTTGAAGTATTATACGAAATTACCAGAAATATCTATATCTATTCAGAACGTCTTTGCAAACTTCTAACATGTCTATATACGTAATGCGTGTATGCTGTTTCATTGTATCCTAGTGTACGTTTGAATTTTGTGTATCTTACAAACCGTAGCTATTGTTAGTCTTACAAGTATACTTTCTGTTTCAAACTAATCTATTTCCGAGTCAAATTGCAGAAAATTTGTCGGAATGGTAGTACATGAAATTAAATATTATCATTTGCATGTTTTCTTTCTTTGTTTTTCCTCCCTATATATTACGCGACCAAGTCCTGCCAAGGGCCACTTTACTTAATCAAGAAAAAGTATTATGTTTATTAATTAAATTCTTTCCAATATAAATAGCATCTTCTTTTCTCGGGCAGGTTTCTAATTATTAGTCAGTATCATTTTAATTAAAATATTTGACTGAAGCGCTGTATTCGCGATGCCAATCGAGTTTCAATAAAAGGCTACATATGTGCATGATTATACAGTTTTTTGACCTAATTGGGAATAAACTGAATTTGAATTGAACCATAACATTTCACATTATCTATAAAGAATGAAAGTAATTTAGTGGATAGTTTTGTTTTTCTAAAATAAATCATCAAAGAGTTGAAATACTACTTTCAACTTCTTGTGCAAGGCCAGCAAGTTCTAGAGAGGGGAAATCGATTACATCGAACCCATTGCTCAACTGGTATGTAATTTACAGTTCTATATTTAAGAGATGAGGAATTATGTACATTATTTACACTATTTACAATTGACGGATATTTGTCCTCATCTTGTTTGTTGTTAACAGAACGTTTCGGCTGATATACCTTCCAGGCTTCATCAGGTGTCTTGGGGAAATTTTGAACCTGGGTTCTCATTGTTAAGGTATTTTTCGATGTTGTTGTTGTTGTTGTTATTATTATTATTATTATTATTATTATTATTATTATTATTATTATTCAGATCACTGCCTGGAATCGAACTCGGAATCTTGGGGTTAAGAGCGCGGGCTACTAACCCCAAAATTCCAAGTTCGATTACAGGAAGTGACCTGTATAATAACAATAATAATAATAATAACAACATTGAAAAATACCTCAGGAATGAGAACCCCTGTTCGAAATTTCCCCAAGACACCTGATGACGGCTGGAGGGTATATCAGCCGAAACGTTCTGTTAACAACAAACAAGATGAGGACAAATATCCGTCAATTGTAAATAATGTAAATAATTGGTATGTATTTTACCGATTCCAAACGGATGAAAGGCAAAGATGGACGAAATGATAACGTGCTACTCTGAATCCACATACGGTTGTGGACGTCTTTGGTTTATTTCACTCAAGGTGGGATAAAATACGTATGAAAAATGTACTGTATTCTACCCGCACAATACTGTAAGTTCCTGTATAAAATCAATATTATACTTATAATAAGTCTTTATTGTCATTCTAGTCGGGCGGTATAATTGATAGTGTTGATAAATACACAGAGGTACTTAGTTACGTCCCTTTATGTACTTAGCGCAAAGCCCATAAATGGTTGTAGCACTTTCATGCTGCTCAGAGTCAATTAAGTAAAATGTAGTTAAGTGAAAAAAAGAAAAAGAAGGTAGATGAAAAGCAAAGTTAACTTTGAACCCAAAAGGTAAACGGATTGGTTTCAAATTACGGCACAAGGCCAGCAATTTTATGAGAGTGATAAGTCGGTTACATCGAGCCCAATACTTGACTGGTGCATATTTTATCAATCCCAAGAGGTTGAGAAGCAAAGTCGATCTCAGCAGAATTTGAGCTCAGAACACAAAGACGGACGGAATGCCGCTAAGAATTTTGCCTAGGTGCTAACGATTCCGCCAACTCGTCACCTTAGAAACGGAACACCATTGCAAGATTTTCTCCGATGCTCTAACAATTCTGCAAAATTCTAAAGTGGAAATCATTATATACTTTTTGTGGAGGAAACTATTAAATATGACAGCTATATTTAGTTAATATTCTAACTCAATGCTTCTTTAATATACAAATATGTAAGATAAACTTGTTTTAGTTTGTTCCACATATCTAAGAATGTCTCAGACTTTATGAACGAATCGGACAAGCTAGCACATGAAGGACTTTCATTTAATAGTTCTTAATGATACTGTCAAAGCACCAAATCCCAGAGATATATATACAGGTTGTATGGATAAATATACGCATAAATCCTATAATTTATTTTAATCAAAACAGCTAAAGCTGTTTTCGAGTGAGATATTTAATGCGACCACAGATCCCAAAACAAATAGTTTACAATAACAACAATAATTTTACTTTATATATATATATATATATATATATATATATATATATATATATGTGTGTGTGTGTGTGTGTGTGTGTGTGTGTGTGTGTGTATGTGTGTGTGTGTGTATGTGTGTGTGTGTGTGTGTGGGTGGGTGTGTGTGTGTGTGTGTGTGTGTGTATGTATGTATGTATTCCTTTAAGAATCTTTTCGCTTTGTTTAGAAAAAGAATTTTAACAATAAATACTTCTTTGTGATTTAGTCTCTTTTAAATTAAGTTTACTTCGAACATCGTAATTCAAATAATCTACTATAAGCCTGCATCAAATATTCACCGATATTGTTTAAAAGACTAGCATCTTCGAAAAATACAAAAGTTTTTAATGAAATAATTAATATCTTTATTGTGTAGAATTGATTTCATAAAAAGCGTTATTTTGTTTTATTTAAATAATTTCTTTTTATTCGTAAAAAAACACTAATCCGTTTATATTAGTTACTTCAGCATGCAAAATCGACCAGAGAGACAAATTCAACAAAGTTTTCTTTCTTCAGATGAAAGCAGTAGCAGTGGCCACTCATTTACAATATGTTCATTCAAGATAGAGAATAAAACATCTTTTACTTGAGCTCGGACTTTAATGAGATATCCTGCAGCAAATCTGGCAAAGATTTTCTTTCCAATCTGAGCAAAACAAAAGGAAGAATAAAAATAAAAAAAGACTGCATTCACTCTGGAAATGTTGATGACACATGATAGAGAATAGCAAAATTGAAAAGGCATAGAAATCATTGTTTAAAAAGTATTTGAGGAATACACAAATAGGGGAAATTGTTGACGAAAAATCAGATGATGCCGGAGGGAAAAATGAATAGAAAATAGTAATGGTTTAATACGGATTTAGCTGAATGATAATTAAAGGACATTGTCGGTCTTTAAAGAAACAAGAACATATTGATGGTACTTATGCTGTATATATACACACACAGGTGGGATGACAGCCAAATTCAGAGTAAGCTAAAAAACATATATTCAGGAGGTCTGTGTAGCTCACCATGTTTTTAATTTTGAGATTCCTTTTATATATTGTTTGTTGGCCAAAAACGGTAGATCGTTGCTTAATGACTGCTTTTTAGAATTATCTTTATACATAACGAGTTTAAAATATTCACGGTAAACAAACATACCTTTCATCCATTTGTGAATTGCTGTTATAATGTTTGGTTGCTGTGTAGGTCAGGTCAGCTTTGATCGATCAGACCTATAATTAGTGGAGTTCTATACAGCCCCTCTATTCTCTTCCAAACATAGTGTTTTTTTATGAATATATTATCCAATCTAGCTTCCATTTCATTAGTGTGATAGAGTACGATTTGAAGGAGATTACACTACTATTTCTGTCAGGTTAAAGAACTACACAAAAAGGTCCTTAGCCTGCTCTTCCATCTGAAAATTAAAGTAGTATTATAATTAGGCAGCTTCTTCGACTACACCCATCTGCGAGTGTATACTACTGCATCGAGTAATATATTCTTACACTGATCATATGTGCCATCTACGACTATAAAGACCTCACTCGACCATATAACCCAACAACTATATACTTCTTCATTGACCATATACTGCAAAGACTACATACTCCTTGATCGACCATATACTCCTTCAACTTAATTTATCTATATCGACTATAAAGTGCTACAAATTTATGCACCTTATCAACCACATAACCCTACGACTATAAATTCCTGCATCAACGAAATACTCCATTGACTCCATTCTCATAGACAGACCATATATTCCTTCGACTATATATGCCAATATCAATCATATACTCCTATGACTCTATACTTCTATATCGATACGCAGTTCTAGGTGCATATTTCGGTAACTATATAGTCAACAGATTCCTACATTACAACACATCGCAGAGTGTCAGTAGCAAAAAAGTGACATTGATTTATACCACAGATAAAAAAGCTAAGGTCTGAAAGGATGTATAGTCCATTACATTGACATCTGTATATGAAGACGATTTTGAAATATCATGAGCGGAAATGTAAAATTTAAACTAATTTCGATACGATTTGAACTAACGGCTTAATATCCTATCAATCCACCAACATTTAATTCCGTCACAGCCAAAGAAATAATATTGCGTTTATTTTTGTTCTTTTTTGAAGACACACACCATATGTTTTTCTATTGTCTATATCTCTATGATAACAAGACAGGTAATAATAGAATATGTAAGGGGCGTAATGCGCACAATTTAAACACCGCGGTGTATTTCAAATAATGAATCTTATTGAAATATATTTCTCTTTAATGGTTCCAAAAGATAAGGAGTCGTAGCCATGGATGATATTTTGGTTGTGATGCTAATTATACAAATAAAACGTTGAATCATTTTCATTGATTATTGTCTATTGAAATAAAAACTACGTAAAGAGCCTCCAAAGTTTCAAGATGTCTAGAGAGTATTTTATTGAGAGAGAAATGAATCGATGAATATATTTGAATGTGACTAATAGGAAGTTCATGATAAAAACGAAAGCTACGTTATAACACGTATATTTAACGCGGAAAGATTAAAGTAAGACACATATAGCTACTGCACAGAGATAAACCTTAATGGGTCTACACCCTGATTCTAGTCATTTACATAACTATTTCATTATTAGTATATATTGTAGGCGAAGTGTTGAAACATGTCACAGTGTTGTTTTCATTGATTAAAGTATTGTATATAAACGAAAATGAGGCACGTTATTACAGTGTGAATAAAGGGTGCAGGCGTAAGTGTAAGAGCATGCCAAGTTTCAAATACCAATGAAAATTCACAAATGAGCCAGATTCATTCCTTACATAAGGGTTCTGCATCAAGCTAACTTTCTCCACCACCAATATTTTAACAAAGATAAAGAGAACTTATTCTCAGTAGTCGATAACACACACACACGTGTATACACATTTGTGCAAGTGTATATATATATATATATATATATATATATATATATATATATATATATATATATCGCTTGCTATGGGGCGGTTAACTCCCCTGTCAGTACATAGACTTATATTATGTTTGTGGCTATAAGGATCTTTGAATCTTATTTCTAGCAATGCAGGGGCTAGAATGCACACTCACTCACTATTACTGACAATCGATTTCTTCCTTTTTGGTTTTATATTGCGTCTAGCCACCTTTATCATTTAATATATATATATATGTGTGTGTGTGTGTGTGTGTGTGTGTGTAAGTATGTCTCTCTGTATGTGCGTGCGTGTGTCAGGTTGCATTGGAGTGTTACTAGTAACACGTAAACAGTACAACCTTTCACATGGTTGGGTTGTCGGTGATGATACCGACACCGCCACCAAGTTTGCTTGAAGAGGAGGATGATTATATGGATATTGAAAAC
>NC_142936.1:66135078-66172578 GCF_046866305.1 Octopus bimaculoides | reverse complement strand
AGTTCATGATATTATTTTCTTTGGTTTTTATTCTGAATATTTTTTTTCGGTTTTCCAATGAATATTTTTTAATGAATTTTAAAATTACATTTAAAATTAGTATTTTAATACTTCCGAAATTAGTAACAACTCATGCTTAATAGGGACACATGAACGCTTCTCCATAAACATTGGAAGCAAATATCCAAATATAATGCAAAAATTATAAAGAAATAAGGTAATTCCACGGGAAATACTAATGGTGATAATAATAACAAACACCATTTCTCATTATTTAAAGATATTTTCTCAGTGGTAGGGGAATGAAGATCAAGGTAATGAATGCGTGGCTGTGTAAAAGGAATTTTAGTGTATTCAGGATGTGAAATAACATTTTCAAATTAGAATAATTCTCTATTTGTTCCTTTATTTATTCATAGATTTTTACATTGCGATTCTAAATGTCATTTGGGACTGGAATAGTACGATTCTAATAGTTCGTCTCAGATATAAGGCATCTGACCTTATTCTCAGGATAACATATATTTATATTCATACATACATACATATATATATATATATATATATATATATATATATATATATATATATATATATATATATATATATATATATATATATATATATATATATATATATATATATATATATATATATATATGTATATATATATATATATATATATATATATATATATATATGTGTGTGTGTGTGTGTGTGTGTGTGCAATAAGAGAAAAAAATTCAGATAGACAAACCATTATAAACACATATGTGCACGGATTTGATCAAGGTAGAATTAGTATAAAATTAAAGCATATATTAATATATCGAACATAGTTATGATATAAGGAAAGATAAAAGGCGGTGAGCTGGCAGAAACGTTAACACGCCGGGCGAAATACATAGCGATATTTCGTCTGTCTTTACATTCTGAGTTCAAATTCCGCAGAGGTCGACTTTGCTTTTCATCCTTTCGGGGTCGATAAATTAAGTACAAGGTTCGTACTGGGGTCGATTTAATCGACTGGCCCCCTCCTCAAAAATTTCGAGCTTGTGATTAGAGTAGAAAAATTATAATAAAAGGTAAGAATCTTGATAAGAAAGTTTTTAAAGGCTTTGAAAAAATAGTCAAAAGTTTACAATAGACGTCTAATAAGATTTAGGGTTACAATTTTAGGTGATTATATTCCGACAACTGTTTCTGGGATTCATTCTTCCGAGTGATAAATGGATCTTGAAATCCATTTTCGGAGGATGTCTCCTTCGTAAGGGAAAAATGTTGATATTCACGGTAGATATGCATTCAGTGCATATTATTATCTAAAGTAGTAACAAGAAAAATTATTAGACGCTTATCATGAACTTTTGACTATCGTTTCAAATGCTTTAAAAACTTTCTTATTTATATTCTTATATTTTAGTATATTATCACTATGTTTATACACTCATATTTATATATTGATATTTATACATATTTTGAATATTCCTATATTTTTCTATGTTCGATATATTATAATAGGTTAAAATTTTAGACGAATTTTACCTTCATCAAATCCGCACACGTATGTGTTGATAGTGGTTTGCCTAATCTGAATTTTTCCTTTTATTTTTCATACCTGTCTAACGTCTTAGGTTCGACTTCAGCACTTCTAAGCAGGACATTTATAAAGAGAAGGTCTTACAGCTGTTTCCGGGATATTTTAAATATCCCTTCATCGAAGACGGCGCGAGAAAATAGTTAAGCAATAGTTATTCCAGAGAAGATATGAAATAGAGTGCGAAGTGGAGGAATGAAAACAGGCGTGTGATCTGCAGAGATATTGTATCTGCAATTTCATTATTTAAGTTGAATGGTATATATATATATATATATATATATATATATATATATATATATATATATTTGTGTGTGTGTGTGTGTGTGTGTGTGTGTGTGTGTATGTGTGTGTATGAGTGTTGTCTTCAGAAATATATGTATATACATACATACATACATACATACATACATACATACATACATATGTGTGTGCTTAATGTTAGCGTCAAATGCGGAAACAGAGTCCGTAGTTCTTCGTTATTTGTATTCGCTTTTGTTTTTGTTTTTTGCCTTTGTTTAGAATTGTTTTGTTTGTTTTTCGTTTGTTTTTACGTTTGTTTTTTGCATTGATTCTACCGAAATATCTTTGCAATCGTCTGGTTAATTCCCAATCTTGAATTTCTCCTCAATTAACAGAATAATTTAAGCTATTGCAATTATATTTGTTTCTGAATTTCATTTTCTTCTTTTAGTTTGAAAACTGAAATTAATTATATTATGAGTCAGCTCAGTGTGCGAGATATTGAAATATATCTCATCTCATAATTACACAGCATTTGTGAATACTTGTTTAATTTCTGAAAGTCATTAAGCCTATTTTAAAATGTTGTACTTCAAATAGTGAATCCCTCCGTCACAACCCCACAACTATGCTTTCATTTTCCGAAATTTTATAGTAGGCTAGATTTCTTAATACCAGTTTTTTTCTTGTTATGTAACAGATTTATTTTCCTTAATTGTTCGCGAATATTTTTAATTTCAGCGGCGTCACTTCTTGATATGTTAAAACTAATGGATTGAAATATTTCCATTAATCTAAATATTAAGAAATTAAAATACTGTTTTTAATTTAGAGACAAGCCAGCAATTTTAAGTGGAACAAATTAGTGAATACTATTGACCCAAATACTATATTGCCATTATGTTTTATTTATCTCAAGATGCTGAAAGGCAAAGTTCTTCTCAACTGGATATTAAATCAGATAGTAAATACCCTGCTTAAAGACAGCAAAGCATATTCTCCGACCATCTAATGACTCTGCCAGTTCATTGCCTTCATTTATGAAATGACATGACGTGAATGTAATAACAGAAAATATCAATAACAGAAAATATCAATAACCGAAAATATCAATAACAGAAAATATCAATAACAGAAAATATCAATAACAGAAAATATCAATAACAGAAAATATAACCTGCTAAAACGATCTTTTAGAGCTGCATATTTTTAGTAAAAGCAGAAGAGCATAATATTTCACATTTCACATGGACATCAAACTTCGTGTTCTCCAACAGTTTCTGATAAACTTCAGTAACTGTATATTTACATAATTGTAATACATCTATAATTAATTTAAATTAGATTATTTTAAATTAAGTTTATTAAATATTCTAATGATTTTGGTATAGGAAACTTCCAGGTTAATTCAGTTTAAATCAATTCAATTTCAATTAATTATTTAAGTATTACAGTTATGTAACTTTACATTTAGGGATGTTTATTTTAATGAAACCGATACTGAACACAACTGATGTGGGAACTATTTATGATATTAATGCTTTTCAACTTCTATTCTAAGTATGTAACCGAAAACATATTTCGCCAAACAGTTATTTCTCAGAGTATTCCTATGTATGTACGCACGTATGTATGAATGTATGTGTGTGTGCGCGTACGAATGTGTGTGTAGTGCGGGAAGTTGTAACTGGGATAAAGAGAAACATAGCCTACAGAATGCTCTTATACCGAGACATCTGTCCTTTATATGTGATCATTTATGAATGACTCTGAGGGTTTCTCTATATAAGAGAAACTGACGACAGTGGCGGAGTTCGTATAGACCTTGCAACTCAATGCATGAAATTACGGAGGGTGAGAGTTTCAAACGATAGACGGTCATATACAGATTGGTGTTTAACTTGTACTGTTTCAAACAAATCACCCGCGAGAAAAACAACGAAAAATGATTCACTATTACAATTCACAATAACTGATTTCTAATTTAGATTAGTCACTATCTTATTGTTTAGTCAGGAGTGAAGGCAATGCCCATGATGCCTTACATGGCCTCCGAGATTGATAGAAAAAAAGGAAGTATGTATCCTCAAATCGGAAATAGAGTCTGAATGCTTGCACCAGTGATTAGCAATAAAACTCCCAGATGTTGATTAAATCGATAGAGTACTTGTAAGTACTTATTTTACCTTGCTCGAAACGATGAAAAATAAAGTTTACCTTTCGAACGCATATTGTAGCTAAATACTCCCGCGATAACAGATTCAACACCAGAAAACAAGGACCCACCACAGAGAACTACAACACAGTCTAGAAATATTTTATTATTGATACCCAGTTTAAGGAGGGGACGCAGTAGGCCTGTTAGGGAGTCGAACAAAATGCTAAGCTGTGCTCCTTTCTGCTTTGAGTTCAAATACTGCCTATGTTAACTTTGCCTTTCATCGTTTCTAGGTCGATAAGATAAAGTACCAGTCAAGTACTGAGTTGGATGTAATTGATTACCCGCTTCTTCTAAAATTGCTGGCTTTGAGTCAAAACGTGAAGCAATTATTAATGTCCAGTTTTGGGGTAGTTCTTAGCAGTTCTCAGATTAATGTACAGAGTAACAAAATAAGATGGCTCCTCTGTCAAGCTCGAAGATTCATGTTCAGTAGCTCGATTAATTAAACAATCCATGTATTAGATTGTATTGTAGTTGGCTTATTATTCCACGAGCAGTCGCATCCTTAATTTAATCCTAATGCAGCGTGACACTTTCGATAGATAACTTTGTCTTAGTGAATTTCTGGTAAAGTACATTCGATCAGTTCTATACAGTTCTAGTCGACACAGCTTCACTCATAAATCTCATGTAAATATATGACTATAGTAAACTCCGCTTGCCTGAATTGCTAAGAAGTGGGATTGAATACAGGAACTAATAATTGTGAACTGAACTCCCTAACCATTAGGCTATGAGTACAGTGTATGTTTAATAAGATAATGTGGTAATATGGCCGAGTAAGCTAAGGCGGCGAATTAGAAGAATCGTTAGAACGCTGGGTAAAATACTCAGCGGCACTTTTTCCGTCTTTGGGTTAAAAGATCAAATTCCGTTGACGTCGACTTTGCTTTTCATCCTTTTCGGGGTTGATAAAATAAGAAATAGTTGAGGCGCAGTGAGTGTCATGGACACTGCCTACCCCACTTACTTTTATTGTAAAAGTCTACCGTTCTAACGATGACTGAATATACTCCAATAAATTTAGTATGAGTAACCAAGACTTATGTAACATCACAAATGCAAGCATATATTTTTCATCACTTATCCTTAGATATCTTTGCTGCACCGTAGAGAACCAAACGAGTAGTTCTGGCCAAATAGTAACTTCTATATCGAGCAAATCCTGTTTTCTTCAATTGACGGTGACATGCATAACATGAGCCACAAATTCTTAGAATAATTTACAATAAATACATTGCGTTTTTCAGTGTATATATGATAGGAAAGGTCCGTTATTGTGTCACTGAACATTATCTAAGAATGTAAAGCCCGTCTATGACACGTTCTTATTAGGTTCAGTTCAGCTTTGAGTCAATAAAGCTATGGTCAAAGTGTTCCGTTGAAGACTTCATCGTTCTATCGGTCTTAGCTAGTTTAACATATTTGAAGAGTACAGGCAAATTAGAGAAAGACTTGATTGCTGTTGTTGTTAAACATACACCCGTGTTTCGCAAATAAAGGGCCGTTCACAAAGAAAATATTTCATATAATATAGAGGCACCACCAGGACAGGTCTACATAACGGTGACTAATACTTGTGTCATACACTATTAAAATCAGAGGGGAAAACCTTATATCTAAGCAGATCAAATACATCCCATGCATTATCATTGAATTGTAAACTGAGAGAGCTATTCAGGATCCATCTATCAATCTGAGCTTCAAAGCAATATGGAGGACGGGATCATCAGTTACGACATATAACACCACATCAATTGTGATACTGCACCTGCATGACGGATTGCTGTTGTGTAACTGTAAGTCACTTCTGAAGGAGAACTCTGATCAAAGGTTTGGAGTGTGAAAATATTCTCTCTTTTTTTCTGGTTTAGCAATGATAAGACGACAAGATTCTTCAATATCTTCTGCCATTTCTTAAGACGATAAATTCTGATTTTTAGTGAAATATAGCTGCTATTTCTAACAATCAGATTCCACAAGGACAGGCTCTCATAAATGCTACACAATCTTTCCATTGGTGAAGAATAATTTTTTTTTATTAGAGGATATGTTATAAGATACTCTTAACTATCTTTTACATTGGTGCAGAAAGCTTATAGAATTGGTACCATTATAAGTAGACAGATTTATTATTAAAGCCACAAACAGTTACAAACTACCAGGGGCATTGTAAGTATGACAAAATAGAATGATGGAATATTAGAATTTGCTCGTTTTAATATTCCTTTCTATTTTTCGATCACTCGGGGACATTGCTAAATATAGTATTACAATATTAGAGTTAAAGTTGAGCTGTGCATATAACATTCCATTTGCCGATCACTTGTGTACAAATCTAAATACAAACATTTCTTCGCTAAAACTAAGTATCCTCATCTAACAGTCCTATTTCTTAGAGATGTACTTTTATTCATAGAAAGGACAGAAACATGTAAACTCAGTAAAGTTCATTGTAATATTCGTTTATAGAAATACCTTTGTCACAGTCACCCCACATAACTTTCTGCAGGGGGAGATTGACTGTTCTCTGATCCCGGTAAAAATGCTGCTGATTGTGTAAGCTTCGAAATGTATACCGCAATAGTTAACGTTTAAAGAAAGATCTAAATGGATATCAAATTTGCCAAGGAGACAATATCAGATGATGAACAACTGTATTGAGATACAGAGTAAGCTGATAAAGCCAGATCGAAATGGGTATCAAATTTGCCACAGAGACAATATCAAATGATGAACTTTACTGTTCCAGCTGAGATACTGTTTCAGCTGATAAAGATCATTTGTCTGTGTCGGGCATTTTGGTGAACAAAACTGATCGAGAATGAATAAGAATTTCTAAAACTAAGGTCAGATCATATTTTTTAGATCGTAAATACATTATTTTTAATGAGCTATCATGAAAAAGCGTATCGAAATCTTGCTGTCTGTTCATTGCTAAACTGATACAGAAGTTGTTGGATTTAGCTGAAGTTGATATTTGATGCCTTGACTATCAACATCAGATAATGACGTTTGCACCTACAGGGTAATTTTGAAATTGCAAGAGTTATCTGGACAGTAATGCCGCAAATACCGATCAAATAGGTTAAGTTAGCGCAGACCTTTCATCATTCAACTCAAAAATTTATGCACGTGAAAACAAATTCATAGACACAAAGAAGTATTTTCATATTCAGTTATTCCATCCGGAGGTTCGCGTATACGTGCGCGCACACACACACACACACACACACACACACACACACACACACACACACACACACACAGAAGTAAAATTTTGTTTCATTAAAACTGAAATTACTTCCCAAATTGTTATTCGTAACATATCCTCAGAACGTCGCGTGGGTTTTGCACAAACTCGTTACAGTTGTCGGCTAAACAGTTGCACGGAATGGAGAAACAGAGTAACAGAACACTTTATGAAGACTTTTCAACTTCCATAAAACGCTATTTGCGTAAATCTCTTCTTTTTCCTTTAATCTTTAGCTGGCGACTGTAGAGGGAAGACTATGTGTGTATATATATATATGTGTGTGTGTCTGTGTGTATGTATGTCTGTCTGTATGTATATATATATATATATATATATATATATATATATGAATGGACATACACACACATATATATAAATACATATATACATATACATGCATATATATATATATATATATATATATATATATATATATATATATATATATATATATATATATATATATATATATATACATACATACATACATCTATGTATGTATCACATGTTTAATATGGGAAGAGAGAGGGCTAGGATAAATAAAAACGTAGCTTATAGCCTAAAGGATGCTGTAGTACCTAGACACGCATCTGTTCGTTTGAATGTGATTGTGCATGTCAGTACGTTAAGATATTTGAAAATCCTACTCCTTTTAACATAATATTCTACGTCATATATAATTTCTGTCTTATCATATAACTAAAGATATTTGTAACTGCTGAACAATTAGGTGTCGACATCAGGCGTTCCATGATGATATTTCCGAAGAAAACAATGATGAAATGATTCCTTGTGGGATACCTTCTACTACATTAGAATATATATATATTAGTTATGATTTATTTGAATATGCCGGGTTGTATTTGTGGAAAAACTACTCAAGCCTTACAAACATTGCTGGGATCTCCTTGATAGACATGACGTGAACAAAATATATTTATCATTCATATAATTGTATTTATTCACTTTTCATGCATTCTTTCATTCATTCATTTCCCCACATCATAATTCGTCTTTTGTCATTTAAAAAGTGGGATCTTTTTTTTATAAACCTGTAAATGTTTTTCATAATCATTTAAATGCATCAGAAAGTATAAATATTTTGCACTAAATTAAGAACGTTTGCAATCAGACCTCAAGTAATTTACAATGGTATACATCCTACCTTGTATGCTTTGGTAAGACTGTATATCTGTTATCCAACCATACACACAAGGTGAGATGTAACACCTGAGCACCATCTGTACGTATCAAATCGATTGATCGGCCAGTGTGATGCAGAACAACATTGACGACTATTACAAGCACCCAAGCAATAATAAACCGCGGATTCATATATCGTGGATTCATCTACTGTTTCCTTGTTGTTATTGATGTTGTAATGTTGTTTTGTTTTTCTTACTTTCTGCTTTGTTGAAAGATGTAGTTATTAATCCTGTGACGGAATCCTTTGTTTCATTTAATATTGAAAATATTGGAGTGTTGCTGTTCATTTATAATTGATATAGCGTTTGTAAAATGCGTTAGTGCATGTAAGAAATATGTGAATATGTCATATATTAAAAATTGTAAAAGAAACAATTTCAATTCTAGCTGTATTTTCTTGGTTTGTAGATTATTCATTTTCTTTTTTTTTTTATATATTTTCATTTCTCTATTATTATTTTTTATTTCATTCTTATCATGACGGAAAAAATATTATTACAAGTGACAACAGATATAAATATTATGAAGTTCGAATTTAGCAATGTGTATTATTATTGGAATTCTATCTAGAGGAAGTTCGATGGTTAAAAAATATTTCTTGAAAGAATTTTATTAAATTGAGCAACCGTCTCGTTCGCATCTTTATTGATTTAGTCAAACGACTCAAAATACTTTTTTTATTGGATAGGACAATGGTAATGCATAAAATATTTTTAGACAGTCTTGTTTCATTTACACTAATTAAAGCCACAATCCCCCCTCACTATTCATCATTAAAAAAAGACTGTAACGGGGCTGTGTTTCATGATTATATTTCGAATGTATATATATATAATATGTATATATATATAATATGTATATATAATATATATATATATGTACGTGTGTGTGTGTGCGTGTGTGTGTTTGTGTGTCTGTGTGTATTTCGATTAACGGGGCTATGTTTCATGATTATATTTCGAATTTGCAGTGGTAGATAATGAAATACATATACACTTATACACGGACGGACGGGTGTATAAATGGATGGATGGATGGATGTGTGCATACGAGGTAGTATCAAAACGTTCCTGTACTAGTTATATTTAATAAAAAATATAACTTCTTTACCTAAGTTTAAAACAACATCTCCAAAATAGTTACCTCGTGCAGCAATACACCGGTTCCAGTGACCCCCCCCCACACACTTTAGCGTTCCTGCCACTTTTGGAATCGTTTTCTGTAAAGCAAATCGAGGACTCTGTGATTCGCTCTGGATCTGGATAACGGTGCTAATACTGTGCCCTATGAGCAGCATTTTTATCTTGAGGAAGAGATGAAAGTCCACAGGTGCTAACTCTGGCGAATAGAGAGGGCGCGGAAGCGAAGCTCTGTATCTTTTTGCGAGAAAATCACGTGTGAGGAGAGATCGGTGACAGTATGCATTGCCGTCGTGAAGAATCCAACTTTTTGCGCTCCACAGATCCGGCCACTTTTGCCGAATATCCTAGTACTTATTTTATCGGTCTCTTTTGCCGAACCGCTAAGTTACGGGGACGTAAACACACCACCATCGGTTGTCAAGCGATGTTGGAGGGACAAATACAGACACACAAACATATACACACATATATATATACATATATACGACGAGGTTCTTTCAGTTTCCTTCTACCAAATCCACTCACAAGGCTTTGGTCGGCCCAAGGGTATAGTAGAAGACACTTTCCCAAGGTGCCATTCAGTGAGAATGAACCCGGAACCATGTGGTTCGTAAGCATGCTACTTACCACACAGCCACTTACCACACTTACAACAGCTACAAGGCGGCGAGCTGGCAGAAACATTAGCCCACCGGGCAAAATGCTTAGCGGTATTTCGTCTGCTGCTACGTTCTGAGTTCAAATTCCGCCGAGGCCGACTTTGCCTTTCATCCTTTCGGGGTCGATTAAATAAGTACCAGTTACGCACTGAGGTCGATATAATCGACTTAATCCGTTTCTCTGTTCTTGTTTGTCCCCTCTGTGTGTAGCCTCTTGTGGGTAATAAAAGAAATAACACAGCCACTCCTATATATATATATTGCATTGATGATCTGATACAACCATAAATAGGCCTATTTTTTATGTAATATTTGTGTGAATAATGTATCGGCTTTTAAGCGAGAGTGTGTGTCAAGAAACATAAGTACTTCTGTTAAATGACAAATGATGTTTCTAACTCAGCCGTTAAATCAATCAACATAACTAAATTGAAGAGCAGCTGTTAGATAACAAATGTTGTGTTATTATAGTTGAGCGATAATGAGGTTTTTTTGCACTCAATTAAGCGTCAAGTCTAGAGATGTAGAATAATGCTCATTTTTATATGAAAGCAAATTATCCCTGAAACACCGTGGTTTGTTAGCTGTCAACGAATGTTACTATCCGTCAACACGGATACCTGAACGTGGTTTCTGTTGCTGTGGAAGACACGAAGAAATTACATTGTTTTTCTCCAACACTGACCAGCAAGCAACGATATATTTTCAGGACTTAAAATATATTTCTATTGCGTATAAGAGACCATAGATAAATATTGAAAATATACTCTTTAGTCTTTTACTTGTTTCAGTCATTTGACTGTGGCCATGCTGGAGCACCGCCTTTAGTCGAGCAAATCGACGCCAGGGCTTATTCTTTGGATGCCTAGTACTTATTCTATCGGTCTGTTTTGCCGAACCGCTAAGTTACGGAGATGTAAACACCAGCATCGGTTGTCAAGCGACGTTGGGGACACACACACACACACACACACACACACACACACACATATATATATATATATATATATATATATATATATATATATACGTATATACGAGGGGCTTCCTTCAGTTTCCGTCTACCAAATCCACTCACAAGGCTTTGGTCGGCCCGAGGCTATTGTAGAAGACACCCAAGGTGCCACGCAGTGGGAATGAACCCGGAACCATGTGGTTGGTAAGCGAGCTACTTACCACACAGCCATTCCTGCGCCTATACTGTACATATTAAACATTTCTGAACTCAATGTTCATCAGTTATACTCTCCGGTCCATGCAGATACACTATGCTGTTAATGCCGATTTCGATTGAGACTGAAAGATCAAATACTTGACTATAAACATAATGACCATCATTGTTATTACATTGATTGTCTTGCATTTCAAAATTATTTTAAATGACAACAAAGTATCATTACTATTCACTGGCATAGGCATGACTGTATGATAAAAAAGAAGATTGCTTTCCAACTACATATGTTCCGTATTCAGTCGTGACATATCGGGTAAGTCTCCTCTACTATAGCAACGGGCCGACCAAAGCGTTGTGAGTGGATTTCGTAGACAGAAACTGAAAGAAGCATGCCGTACATAAGTGTGTGTGTGCGTATATACTCATATATGTGTATACACACACATATACATATGTATGTGTGTATATATGTCTATATACACAGATAAATATATAGATATTTATACATGTATATATAAATGTGTTGCGGAGATGTATATATATATATATATATATATATATGTGTGTATATATATATATATATATATATATATATATATATATATATATATATATATATATATGTGTGTGTGTGTGTGTGTGTGTGTGTGTGTGTGTGTGTGTGTGTGTGTGTGTGTGTGTGTGTGTGTGTGTGTGTGTGTGTGTGTGTGTGTGTGTATATTAATAAGATTCCGTTGAACTGGGTACTTAAATTGAGGCGCCTTGTCAGGTCGGTATAATCGCACACTCAAACAATATTAATTGAATACTGAATATCAAAACTCTATGCAGGAGTGTTTGCAACTGATATTCCTGCCGTGTGTGCAGACAACCCAGCCCAGCTGAGTGAAGATATCTGCTCTTGGTAGTTCAGACATATTCTTAATTTAAAGGTACTTTCCAAAGGAGTGGCTGTGTGGAAAGTAGCTTGCCTACCAACCACATGGTTCTGGGTTCATTCCCACTTCATGGCACCTTGGGCAAGTGTCTTCTACTATAGCCTCGGGCCGACCAGAGCCTTATGAGTGGATTTGATAGACGGAAACTGAAAGAAGCCCGTCGTATATATGGATATATATATATACATATACATATATGTATATATATATATATATATATATATATGTAATAATATTATTAGGGACAAAATCCAAAATTACAGGTAAAAAACACAATTAAAATCAATTTATAAAAATTAAAATTAAATTGAGCCTTATAGATAAAGTATATATAAAATATATAGTTTTAGGGAAAATAACCAATTTTCAAGAACTCATCGATGAAAATCCACTATCACATATAGAAAAATTAATAATTAAAAGCTCAATAAATGAGTATAATATAAAGTAAAGTAAATATCATAAGATAAATATAATAAAAAAGATTACACGTGTTTCTTAACCAATTTTCAAATAGAAAAGAAATTTAAATCGATTAAAATCAATTAAAATCAATTTAAATTATCGAAAATAAGTTCTATTCAAAAATATAGCTACTCGTCAGATCGTAAGTAGAACAATAATTAGATATATATCTCAACCAACAATAAGTACCAAATGAATTAATATGAAATACTTATTATATAAAGATAGAAAAATTATTTTTAAAATATCATAATATCAAAATAATAACCATTCAATAATCATCCCTTCATCCATTATAATAATATGTATATTATATACAAAAAACATCTTACATAATTTATCATTGTTTTAAATTATCATTGTTTTAAATGCAAGTTGAACGAAATTTAAGTTTAAAATAATAATGAAGATAAAATTAGTACATATTTAACCGGTGTAATAGTTAAAGCTATACTATTTAAAGCTAAAGACGTTTATTTAATTATAATTAAAGATCAATTGAATAATAGAAAAATACAAGATTATTTATTTCTACAAACGTAATAATAAAAAATATGAATGAAAAAATTATGAATGGAAAAAATTATGAATGAAAAAATTAGGAAAGAAAAAATTATTAAGAATAAAAGGTTAAACTTTATATATATATACAAAGTTTTGATTTTAAAAAAACTTTAACGATATTATAAACTATAAAGATTAATAATTAATCAAATAATATTAATCAAAAATAATCGAAAATATATCAACACTATTCCAATCGAAGTTCTAATATTATGTTGAAATGAAACTATAACTTCTAAATAATTTAGTGTTAAATAAGTTATCTATTAAAATAATCTATAAAGAACCAAATGAATAGTATAAAAACAAGAATACATATTATTTTCAAATAGTACAAAATCTTTAGCAAAGTGAAAACAGTACTTATCCAAATTTTTCCGTAATTCAAACACACACACACACACACACACACACATATATGTATATATATGTATATATATATATACATATATGTATATATATATATATATATATATATATATACATATATATATATATATGTGTGTGTGTGTGTGTGTGTGTGTGTGTGTGTGTGTGTGTGTGTGTGTATATGTTTGTGTGTCTGTGTTTGTGCTCCCCCCCACCACCAACATCGCTTGACAACTGATGGTGGTGTGTTTACGTCCCCGTAACTTAGCGGTTCGGCAAAAGGATCGGATAGAATAAGTACTAGGCTGCCAAAGAATAAGTCCTGGGGTCGATTTGCTCGACTAAAGGCGGTGCTCCAGCATGGCCGCAGTCAAATGACAGAAACAAGTAAAAGAGAGAGTAAAGAGTATATATATGAGTTAGTAAGCAGGACGCAGAAATGCAATGAAATTTTTGGGCATTTCATTGTAAAGGATATTTTTTAATAAACTGGAAGCAATTCTTTTGTATTTTAGCAAAATAAAAAATATCACTTAATAGTATGGAAACGACAAAAAGAAATAATCGTTTCAACCGAGAGATTATTTAAATATTGTAGTATTGATTTGAAATAAACCACTTGTATTCGAATAGTGAAGGCACCATGATTTGTCATTTAAGTAACCATTTTGACGGAGTAGCCTGAAACGATTCTATTCCACGTAAAGACAATTCCAATCAAAACCAACACATAAGTACTTGATGAACAAGAACAGATTTAAAGATTCCACAACATACAATGGAAGAAGTAAATGTATAAACAGATAAGTAAAACGAAAATATTTTAACTCTAGTGAAACAATTTTCTTTTATGTTGTGTGTAAATTCAACATTGAAATCAGAGAAAAATGTTATTAGAAATAGTGTTATATTTATCTAAGCCATAATGGCTTTAGTTACTCAAATTGAAATGGTTTTGCTTCAGTTGAATATATAAGAATGCGTAAAACATAACATATTTATAATGATGTGGTTATGCTTTTGATACAAAGAAAGGATTCCAGGCTTAATGCTTTCCTTTAAGAAAAGGAAATTACATAGTTTCGTACGAAGACCATCAGAAGAAGAATATTAAATCATGGCGCACATTTGCTCTCTTACTGCCAGAACCATTTCTGAGAATTACATTATTTACAAATGTATTTCTTTGTTATAGTATTAAAACCTTAGGAAGAATACTGCAGCATATGGACTTACAACATATATGATATAAATATAACTAATTTTTCCTATACATAGAAACTAAATCTAAACATCGGTATTTATCTAAAGAAAGGAATAGTTCGATTGTAGAACAATTATAATCTATGCTTGTTGAGTTCTTTTTTTTTTTTTTTATGCTGCATACATTCAATGTCATTTTTTACCTCCTTTGTGAAACAAGACAGATTGAAATTGGTTTTCAGTTGGGTGATCTCATTCATTGTATGCTTGCCCGGAGGGTTCTGATATTTTCAAGAGTGTTGAAACTATCGATATTGAGTTTAGTGTTTACTCAGCCGAAGGTAAGCTCAGAGTTGTAATTTTAATATCGAAGAATAATGGTGTGTCATCGACCACTCCCAAGGCACACTTCAAGAATGTTTTCATATAGAAAGAGAGAAAAAGAGAGAGAGAAAAAAAGAGAGAAAATATGAAGGAAAACCTAGTGGTATATTTCTCTATACAAAACAAATATAATCTATTTTTAATTTCAGATCATAAAACATTTGAGCAATCTAACATAGGTTTAGTGTAACAGCATATTCAATTTTCAGATAATATTTTCCTACAATATATTTTTTTTAGTTTTTGGAGAACAAAGCGTTATACATTCTTGTATTTTCAATCTCATTTCGACATTATTGTATACATGTGTAAATATGGTATGATATATTTTAAAGAGATATATTTATACTCATATGCATATGTTTACAGAAGGTTTGAAGTTTACTTTTTCTGTTTTCACACACACTCATACACATAGACACAAATCCACGCATATATATACATAAATATATATATATATATATATATATATATATATATATATATATATATATATATACAGCATACGTGCGTACATACATGCATACATACATACATACATACATATATACATACATATACAACAACATATACAGCAATATATACACATGCTGCACATACATAATTTTAAAGATATATATAGATATATTTATATATATATGTATACATGTGTGTATGAGTGTGTGCATGCACACGACACCACTTGCCACGCAGCTTAATGCTTAGTGTGTTGCAATCACAATCGTAAGATTGTGGTTTCGATATCCAGACTGGAGGGGCGTTGTGTTCTTGAGCAAAACACGCCGTTTCACTTTGATCCGGTTTACTTACCTGTAAATTATAAGTGGACTGGAGCAGCCTTCTGTTTCTGAGTGCACTTAGCTAGCACGCATTAGCAGCGAGGTGGTATCATTCGAAACCCACGTCAATGCGAGGAAGGGCATTGTGATCAGCGGTGTATAACATCCGAGAGTCTGATCCATACAATGATATATGTTTATGCATGTATGTATATATGTATTTGTGTTTACATATGCGTATGATTTTTATCATCCTCCAAAATCATTACCGTTTTGGTCAAAGATTCATACCATTCTGCTGACCGGCTAATATTAAAGCTTTTGTAAGGCAGCGAGCTGACATAATCCTTAACACGCCGAGCTAAATACTTAGTGGCATTTCATCCGTTTTTGCATTCTGTGTTCAAAATTCCGGCAAGGTGGAATTTGTCTTTCATTTCTTTTGCAGTCGATAAAGAAAAAGTACTCGTTGAACATTGAGATCGATGTAAAAGACTACACCAACTCATCAAAATTTGAAACCAAACTTGAAAATAATATTTAAGCTTTTGTAATTAAACAAAGTAAACAGCATAAGAGATTAAGCCTTCAAACTTTGGAAGCTGACGTTCTTTGAGAACTCCATAATCGGCTGACAAGAGGGCTGCAGTGGTGGTCTGGCGAGCCTGCCACTACAAGCCTGTAACACTCCACCAATTGAACAACCCTATGTTTTAAAGTTACTTAAAGACGTCACCGGCCACAATCAGTTATGTGCTCCCAATCCTACATGACGAAATCATCTTCTCTAAGTTTAATCCATCCCCGGCTGCTATCAGCAACATAAGTAAGGTCTCCGACTACAATTTTCCTTTTGAGATCTACAAATTCGACAGTCCTAGTCACCTTATCGTCACTAATTCTCCGAACCGCTCTTCCTCTGTAAGTAGCTATTATTTTTCGACTCTGCTCTATGAACCCTTATCAAGAACATTCTCTAAAATATAGATAGATAGATAGATAGATAGATAGATAGATAGATAGATAGATGTGTGAGTGTGAGTCTGTGTGTGCATGTGTGTATATATACACACATGCACACACAAATAAGAAAGAAGCATCAAACAGCTGCTTTAAAACTTCTGCAGAAATTCAGTATTCATGTCGAATATTTCACGAGATGAATATCAGCATTTCGCTAAATAATCTCATCATATAACCGATAAATTTTGTGCCAAAGTTAAAGGTGAAGTAGTGTTGGTTTACCACGCAATAACACGAACTAATAATATGTAACAGTGAACAAAGCAAGTTGACAGCAGTTTATAAGTTGATTGATTCTTTCATTTAACGTTCTGTATGTAACATTTAATGCCAAACATTATGTTACTTAACGTTACTAGTAATGCTACTTATGACAGTACTTAACTGGTGATTGGCCAGTTGGATCTGTACTTTATATTCTTTTATAATTTAATGATGATTGTCTTAAAATGATAATTGTCTTTTAAACCGAAATTTAACCTCAAATTTAGCAAAGGTAACTGTTTTGCTGCCTAACAAGCATCACTGATGTGTGTATGCGTGAGTGTGCGTGCGTGCGTGTGTGTGTTTGTATGTATGTATGTATGTATGTATGTATATATGTATGCATCTACATGTATGTATGTCGTTATTCAGTTTCATTTCAAGATAACTTACCAATACAAAAAGTTCCGGTTTCTAATCCAGATTCAAGGCACCTTCATTGGAATTTCAACATCAGCAACAGGGTATTCTTGTGTGTACGTATGTATGTATGTATGTATAATCTTTTACTCTTTTACTTATTTCAATAATTCGACTGCGACAATGCTGGAGCACTGCCTTTAGTCGAACAAATCGACCGCAGGACTTATTCTTTGCAAGCCAGTTTCTTTTTTCTATCCCAAATTATTATATCAGCTCTATTGCGTTTACATTTTATTGAAGTTTTCACTGGGGCATTCCGCTATGTATGTACGTACGTATGTATGCATGCATGTATGTATATATGTATGTATGTACGTACGTATGAATATATGTAAGTACGGATGGATGGATGGATGGATGGATGGATGGATGGATGGATGGATGGATAGATAGATAGATAGATAGATAGATAGATAGATAGATAGATAGATAGATAGATAGATAGATAGGGATTTATATATCCAGTAATGTATGTTGATATATAGATATGTATGTATACATATATACATGATTACCTTATAACCCCACCCTCTATTTGCATTCCCTAATCAAGAAGTACGACTTTGCCAGTCAACCCTTTTTCACAGTACGCGATACGCCTGTCCATACTACAATCACCCTTCATCACCTCTTTGCCAGTTCACAGAAATCACAACAACGAATCTCTAAGCTCGCTTTCTTTCCCAACTCCCCTGATCATTGTAAGTCGTAAGTCTTTGGCAATCACCCGAAGACTCAAAGAAAAATTGATGTATCTTACAATATTGGGATGAATATTCGGCGTTTTAGGCTATTTTTTCTTTCTAATCATTAAATATTTGCCAAACGACTACTAATTCAAGCATTAAGGTGAGCTAAGGCGAGCCGGAAACATATCAGATACCATGGAGTTCAACGGCTTCAACGAAACACAGAGGAAAGGTAGCTGGCCTTCCATTGCTGAAACATAAAGCTTTCCATACTCAATGGAGAATATAGAAGAGAAATCATTGTAAGCCAGGTTGATTTTCCATAAACAATACATCAACAAGTTACATAGGTATTACAGACCGCTCATTTGAGATTAATTCCGCCAGCAAACAATCTCCTTCTGTCGTTGCAACCAGAGAAATATTACAGCCTTTTGAAAGCATATTTGGAAAACCTGAGATAGATGAGAGATCTACTTATATCTGACTGCCTTTATTAGATAAAGCACAGACATTTAAGAATGAGGTAAAATCATATCGTCTCTGATTCATAGAGAAACTCTACATCATCCAGTATTGAAACCCAATAGTAAAGAAAAACGAACTAATTTCGAATCACCGATGCATTTACAAATTCTTCCTTGATAATTTCAAATTTGTCCACCCTTCGTGCATGACAGCTGTTATCTTCGAAAGCTTATCTTTGAATACGATCTGTATTATGTGTACAGTCTGGAGATATCTTATTACTTTCAAATCTGTTGAGGTATACAATGAACTGGCTATCTCAAACCTCGCTTCACGCTGTGTTCTCTCTCTTTCTCTATCTTTCTCTCTCATATATCAATATATATTAGATTCCAAACACTTCTAACAAAACACAAATGTCATATATCTGTGCTTTATGTTTTTGACCCTCAGCATAAATAAGAATATATATATATATAACACAATGATTAGGTACGCGCGCGTGCACAGGTGCGGTGTGAGTGTGTGTGGTTTTGTGTATGTGTCTCCTTGCGTGAATATGTCTGTTTTAAAATCAAAGTAGTAAGATATAAATATGTATAAAGGAAGAGACATTAAAATAATGTGAATATTCGCATAGATTGTAGAGTGGACATGTCATATAAATGGATGATGAAAAAATGAATGTATAAATATTGAAGTTTTATACTAATATATGATGAAAGCGTACGTATAATGAATGCCGAAAGAATCTATTATAGGAACTGAAAATAAAAAATATATAAAACGAGCTAAGACTGACTTAGTTAAAGCAACACTAAATAATGAGAAAGCGTTTGTTTCTTGTCTGAGGAAGATGAGTGCTCAGAGCCTTTGTCAACCATAGTCCTTCCTCGAATAAGGAATCGAGTTTCTATTGCCTTTTTTGTTTAGTTCTAAGGGAGCCTTTACAGAGCAAACGTAGCCAACGAAATTCTGGTCATGATCCTCTCGAATATTATTGGAACAGTGTTTCTAGGACGTCATGACACAAATTGTACTTTCTTTTTAAATAGTTATGTGTGATTTGAGGGCAGTTTCGATGCTATCTTAAGCAGGTGGCTCATGAAATAAAAGACGTAGATATAGATGAAACTTACTGGTTGTAACTAGAAATTGATATTGATAAAAATAGCACTGTCTACATTTAGAAATGTCTATGGAGCGTAAGTTGATTTCATATGTTTTAGATTTTCAACACAGCATAACGTTTTTACTAATGTATGGTTTTTAGAAGTTTATTATTTGAAAAATATGTGGTGACGATTTTATGGCTACAAAATCCCTGCTTAAAGAGTGAAAATTACTAAATCATTATTCAAGTTCCAACTCATGGAAATTAAAAGATATATGTCTTACGTTGCATATTCTTTAGAAAATGAAACCTATGATGATTTAAGAGCTACAGTACATACATTAGCAATAGATTGAATTTAATGAAAACGATACCTTACAATATATGTTCTCGTTTGATATCGCCTAAAAATGATAAACACGAATATAATCACGAATGTTTTATAATGTTTTTGTACAAAAATCGAGAAATTCATATTAAAACATATGTTTCATATCATATTAACGGATACATTTTTACAAAAATTCTGCAAATCAATACTGTAGGTGTATTGATTAGTCACGATTTTTATTCTTGGCAAACATATATATCTTGAAAATGACGAAGAAATGCAAAACTGCGTATAGATTTATTGATGATGGATATAATAAATCACTCTAAAGCAATCATCAAGCCTCATTATTTGATAAATTCAAACTGTGTGACCAATAATTTCTGAAGTGGACAACATAAACAAAGAAAAATATAACATGATATATATATATCGATGGAATCTGTCGCGGTGCTCCTGTATAGTCTAAAAGAAACTAAAAAAACAACGCAAAAAGCACTTTTCTATTATCTGAATACCTGTATAGTGTTACTCTGTTTTATTTACGGAGACGTAATATACAACCTAAGCAATTTTCTCTTCGAATCTTTTCACTCTTAGTTCAAATTTCGGAGAAAATCAAGTTTAACATTTATTTTTTATGTATCTGTAAATAAAGCAGAAATCCCACACTAAGGTCCATTTCCCCTTTTTTTTTAAGATTTCTTTTTCGATCTGCGGAAATATTGGCTATCTTCATCTTTGTGGGGGAATCAGCTCCGCTCTTTTATAGATATCCAAGACACGCTGTTTGTCAGAATGGCAACCCTACAACTCTTTGAAGAGTTGAGGCACAAGGAAGGGCAGAAGTATTATATAAACGGAATCGGACTATATTTCGGTGTAAACATGTCTTCAATTAATAAAAGGTGGAAACATTCATTTGAATTCTGTCATACTATCAGATATTATCAAGCAAAATTACTACGTGTACCTCGTCATTTAGCCTGCTAGAAATAGATGCTAAGTTACGCTTAAACAGCATTTTTCCATCTTAAAAGAATAGTGCATTCAATAATATCTAAGACTCGAGCAGCGAGCTGGCAGAATTGTTAGTACGCCGGGAAAAATGCTTGGTGGCATTTCATCGTCTTTACGTTCTGGGTTCAAATTCCGCAGAGGTCGACTTTTGCCTTATAAATCAAATTAGTAACAGCAGTTTAACTGTGGGGGTCAATGTGATCGACTTAGCCCCTAAACTGAAAATTGCTGGCCATGTGACAAAACTTGGAACCAATAATATCTAAGACAATTGAATTAAGATGAGATAGTAATGACGCGAATACTTCACTCAAAGTTACAAATAGATATTCATATTTATGTTGCATGGTAAATATTCATTGTAAATATCAACAGGAAATTAACATCTTAAATAGCAAAGGTTGTTATATATTGCAGATCATAATAGCGACGGGCAAAATGTTTTTCAGTATTAAGTTGTGAGCCTGTACTTTCTGAGTTCATATCTCTCCTCAGTCAAATTTTAGTTTATATTATATAGATCAGACTTTACTTCATTATCTTGATTCTTCCAGAATCAATAAAATAAAATACCGGGAAAATATTATTAAATTTTGTCGCCTCTAAACCTTACCGTTTGTATGGCTATCAGCCAAAAATCGAAATCCATATTTTCCAAGTAAAATTTCTAAATAAGATCTTAAAATTCTAGGCAACATACAAAGTTATTCTACTTAGATTTTTATCGAACGAAAGAGAGAAGCGAAGCAGAATGAGAGAAAGACACAAAGTATTTATTTTACACGTAATATTTGCACAGCTACAGAGATCGCGTTAAGAGAAATTTAACAAAATATGTTCACTTGAGGTTTTGGAGTATTAACGTCTGAAGAAGCAAAACGACGGTATTTTTATCCGCTGGCATTCTATCAATGCTACTAGAAAGCAAGAAGTCATAGAGCCGAATTAATAGATAATACCAATAGGCCTCTAATCCTATAATTATTGGAATGTCCTTACAATTGTTACTGCTGTAATATAGACAGACAGACAGACAGACAGACAGACAGACAGACAGACATGTAGATAGATAGATAGATAGATAGATAGATAGATAGATAGATAGACATACCTATATATATATATATATATATATATATATATATATATATATATATATATATATATATACACACATATATATATGCACATATATATACATACATATGCTCACACACTCACATTAGCGCATATATATACATATGTATATACACACATACATGTATGTATAGAGAGCAAAAAAGCCATACAACTCAATCGATAAGTAATCCCAACAAGTTTGTAATCCCATAATTATTGGAATATACTCATAATTGTTGCAATGTGTATATATATATAAATATCTCTATGTGTATGCGTCTGGGCACAGGTATGTGTAAGTCAGCGTGGGTTGGTATGCAAGTGTATACACATGTACACATATAAACATATATATATATATATATATATATATATATATATATATATATATATATATATATATGTATGTATGTATGTATATATATTTATGTGCAGACACACACACACCCATGCACACATACATACGTACATACATATATATATATATATATATATATATATATATATATATATATATATATATAGAGAGAGAGAGAGAGAGAGAGAGAGAGAGAGAGAGAGAGAGAGAAGTCCATTTATGATCAAAGCTTATCAAACACGCCACGATTATTAGCCAGACAGAATGACGCAAATCAGACAGTTAAGTAATCCATTATCATAGCACAGAGTGAATCAATGAAGGGAACTTAACTGCTTTGTAATCCGCAACACCAATAGTATCCAAAGATGAATGGAACCTTAAGTGTGGCGTAAAAAAATATAGTATATATAGACGATTGGATTATCTGGTAGGTAGAGCCAGATAAATCATTCCTCTTTTGCTATGAGATATATATATATATATATATGTGTGTATGTATGTATGTATGTATGTATGTATGTATGTATGTATGTATGTATGCATGTATGTGGGGGCACAATGGCCCAGTGGTTAGGGCAGCGGAATAGCGGTTTCGATTCCCAGATCGGGCGTTGTGTGTGTTTATTGAGCGAAAGCACCTAAAGCTCCACGAGGCTCCGGCAGGGAATGGTGGCGAACCCTGTTGTACTCTTTCGCCCTAACTTTCTCTCACTCTTTCTTCCTGTTTCTTGAGTAATGCTGCGATGGACTGGCGTCTCGTCCAGCTGGGGGGATCATATACGCCATAGCAACCAGGAAACCGGGCCTATGTATATATATGGGGCAGCGCCATTGTAATTACCTTTTAACTGGCCAATTCTATGGGTTAGGCTTCTGTTGAAGGAAAGTGTTCGATATCACTGCTCTCTTTTGAGTTTCCTGCCTTGATATTGGTTCATCTGAGATCTTGGAAAGTATGAGGTTAAGTTGTTTCTTGAAAACATCTACTCCCACTCCATGGAAATCCCTCAGATATTTTGGCAAGGAGCTAAATAGCAGTGAGCCCTAGAATCTCAAGCTATTGCAGTACGTGGTCCTCGCCCTAGATGAGAAAATTGGGGCTTTTAGAACAGTGCACTGACGTCCATTTCAAGGTCTGGCATAACACTTAATTCCGAGATTTGGTGCCAGCCCCTCCAGTATCTTCCATACATATATCACTGCGTACCTCTCCTGTCTTTGCATACAGGGATAGAGAGATATGTAATATTTATTCCCACTTAAACTTCGATGTTCTGTTGGACCGCACTTTACTGCGGTAGAGGCCCTGAGAGAAACTTACATATAAGATTTTAGTGCAAAATGCGCCCTTGTTTCTATCGCTCGCGGGGAAATTAATGCCCACCAACTCCAGCCTCGAGGGGGGCCCCAGCTCACGTGATTTCGATCTTCATTGGTCTCATCCGGAACGAGGCACATATGTCCCTTACTCTGTCCTTGGGAAGATCTTCGAACAGCTCCTTGGACCTAGCCACCATCTATGCCTTGGTGTTGCAAGTAGAGCAGTTAGTGTCTTTCTCAACCACATATAGTAATCCAAGAGATTACACGCGTGGAGATTAGGAGTAGGGTAGAAATTGGGGCTGATGAAATAATAGAAATTCTTCGACAGCCACTTCTGATGGCAAGAAACCGCATATGCGTTTCAGGAGGAACCTTCCCCGGCCAGGATTTGACCACACTCTTCAGAAATTACAGATAGCCATCTGAATCCAGCCTAAGGTCCAGTTTAAAAACGTGGGGTAGCATTATGTCACCTTTACAGGAGACACGCTTCAGGGCCATCTTTCCTGCTGGTCACGGCTTCGTAGTCTCTGTTGCAGGTGTTCGTGTCACATATTACACGAACACCTGTACAGCGTTCATAGAGCGCTGAAGAGCAGTCATGATGTTGGCATTTTGATACCCGGTGCAAATCATTATGACACATGTAACTCTTTTCCAATATTCAAATGGCTTCCATTCTCCAATGCCGTTGACAGTTCACCAATACGTCAACCTACTCCTAAAAATAGGTAGATAAGCCCGAGCACAGCTTATCTACCTAGCTAACTCCCTCCTATTTGTTCAGACGTGTGCAAGTAACTACATGAATGTATGCACATGTGAATGTGCGATTGAATGCGTAAGCAAACATTGGTACGTATATATGAACATTAATAAAGTCCCCTTTGAAACTTTTTCACATCACTTACGTTCTTTTTGAAGAGAAAACTGTCTGTAAGTAATATCTCCTGCTGTACGACTAAGGAGGACACTGCATTATATATAAGGTATTTTACGCATCACTGATGTGAGTTCCGGTTAGCCAATAGTGACTGTCCTTCCGATGACTTTTTTTTATCTACGTTTGTTATCGTTCGGTTTTCGCCATGAAGGACAGTTAAAGATGTATTCCTGCGCAGAGACTAGTCAGCCATCAAAAAAATAATACGTAAAACTGTTAGATAGATAGATAGATAGATAGATAGATAGATAGATAGATAGATAGATAGATAGATAGATAGATAGATAGATAGAGAGAGAGAGAGATGGATAGATGGATAGATGGATAGATGGATAGATAGATATATAGATAGATAGATAGAGAGAGAGAGAGAGAGAGAGAGAGAGAGAGAGAGATACAAACATACATAGATTGGAAGGTATACAATATGTATACATATATATATATATATATATATATATATATATATATACATAGAGGGATAGATAGATAGATAGATAGATAGATAGATAGATAGATAGATAGATAGATAGATAAAGTATTAATTCTTAGATTCATATTTACACACGATTTTTCTCTTCATCGTTCATACTTTCCATGACATAATGGTGTCATTATTGCAACGCTGATAAAGAGATTATAAATATTCATATAATGCACATCTTACAGCTTCCTACTCTTCATATCAGCATATTAAATATGTATTTCTTTCATATTCGATGGATATAATATCGCAGCTGAATTTAGATATTCTACATTCAAAATAGAGTCTCTTTTAGAGTCTCTTTTCCCATTGCAACTCAATGTCAATATGAGTAGATCTATAATTTTGATAAGTGAAACAGTTTTTTTTCACACTTTATAATAAGTTATTCTCAAAGAATTCTGATTGAATTTTACCTAACTCTGTTATTTGTATCTAAGCCAAT
Source organism: Octopus bimaculoides (assembly GCF_046866305.1). Classification (NCBI taxonomy): domain Eukaryota; kingdom Metazoa; phylum Mollusca; class Cephalopoda; order Octopoda; family Octopodidae; genus Octopus; species Octopus bimaculoides. The sequence continues at coordinate 66,146,371 of NC_142936.1, read as the reverse complement.
ATACTTTTCCTTTCGTGTATGATACGGCTGATATTCATGAAGTTGGAGAAACTAGAATAGCTGATGATCATACTTTAGTACTTTTATTCCCATTAAACATGATAAAAGGTTGAAATGGCTCAAAATGATAATGGAAGTAAGAATGAAGACTATGTTCCAGGAAAATTCCTTTCAGTCACTGATTACTACTTCCAATCACAAAACAACAACCAATATAATAGAAATAGTTGGAATGGGAAATAAGTAAAAAGATGAGGCACAGACGTGGTTGTGTGGTTCAGAAACTTTCTTCTAAATCATATTTTGGGGGGTTCAGTCTTATTGCATGGCACATTGGGCAACACGTGTTTTCTACGACATCCTCAGGCCTGTATGTATGTATGTATGTATGTATGTATGTATGTGTGTGTGTGTGTGTGTGTGTGTGTGCAATTCATTATTCAGTTTTATTTCAAGTTATCTTTCCAATAGAGAAAGAGCCGGTTTCTAAAGTAGATTGAAGGATCTTTCAGTGGAATTTCAGCATCAAACACAGGGTATTCTTGCACATTATGTATGTCTGCATGCGTGCATATATGTATGTATGTATGTATGTATGCATATGTGCTGATTTGTATGTTTTGTTTTATGTATGTCTTCTCATGCATATATTTGCGGAGCTAGACATGCTCATTTATACAGAAATGATAAATTTCGGTAAGGTTTTACAGATTTTTACAGTTCCAGTCATGGCCTGGCTCTGTAGACTTCGAATCAGTTTTCTCTTTTCTGGCTTTGAGAAGCCTAATTTCTGAAGATTGGTATTTAGGCAGTGTGTTACCTATCCCAATGCCTCAATAATTATGTATGTATGTATGTATGTATGTATGTATGTGTTTGTTTTATATTTATGACGCACTACCGCTTGACAACCAGCGTTCGTTTGCATACGTCCACGTTACTCAGCGGTATGGTAAAGGTTTCGATAGAATAAGTGCCACGCTTTAAAAATAACTAGTGAGGAATATTTGTTCAACTAAATCATTTCAGGTGGTGCCCCAGCATGGCCGCACTTAAATGACTGATACAAGTAAAAGATAAAAGATAAGCTATAGGATACTAAATGCTTTTTGTAATGACTTAACGCCAGACGAGTCATTCTGTTTCAAAAAATATAGGGTATGATTTGAAGAAGGGCAAGACAATATTTCTCGATGGTTTAAAGAGGAGATAGAAGCTTCTCGCTTGTTTGTGAGCTAAATCGCATAACAGGGAATTATACATATTTTTATACATATTTTTGATATGAAAAAACTAAAATTTCCTAAATTTTAATTGGAGCCTTCATGGAAATATTAATCAATTTGAGAACAATCTGGTATCGAAAGCCTTCACTTGTTTTGCTGAAAATTTGACCTTTTGCTCTACCGCATTCTCCAGTTTATGAGATAATATTATTATTCATTTTGGTGTTAGAGTAAGTTAACCTTTTCCTTTCAAACAATTTACGCTATTCTATTTGGTAGCACGTTCGGAAGTTATTTGTATCATCAGTTCAGATAACCTCGAATAGGTTTTAGCTCACATAATTTATAATCGTTGATCAATGGTTTCTGTGATGAAACTTAATTTACAGATTGTTTTGTTTTTACAATTTAATTAATTAACAACGGCGTCGGTTAGTTGCGGTAAATGCTACACTGTTGGTTGAAAAGTCATGCGATATATATATTTCATCCTATTCAAATATAACTTTTTTTTCTTACTTTAATGACCCAGAATTTGATAATACATCTATCAGTAATATACTGTGGTTAGTCCAACCGATTATATTCATCTTCTACTAAAACTGTTTTCCCAATGCTTTCGCAGACTCAATGACACGTCGGACTAAAAGCTGAGCATCATTTCTTCGTGATTCTTTACGTTTTAACTTCAAACACTTCCGAGTTCACTTTGGCTTTTCATCCTTTAGGAGTCAATAAGATAATGAACCAGTAAAGTACTGCGGTCAATGTAACAATCTTTACCCCTCCCTCTCAAAATTATTGGTGCTGAGTCAAAATTAGAAAAGTATTATTAATATCATAATGATTATTATTATTATTATTATTAGTAGTAGTAGTAGTAGTAGTAGTAGTAGTAGTAGTAGTAGTAGTAGTAGTAGTAGTAGTAGTAGTAATAGTAGTAGTAGCAGCAGCAGCAGCAGCCGCAGCAACAGCAGCAGCAGCAGCAGTAGTAGTAGTAGTAGTAGTAGTAGTAGTAGTAGTAGTAGTAGTAGTAGTAGTAAGCGAGCTGATAGAACAGTTAACACTCCAGGAGAAATGCTTAGCAGCAGTCTGTCATTACGTTCTGAGTTCAAATTCCGCCGAGGTCGACTTACCTTTTACCGTTTCGCGGCCGATGAAATAGGTACCGGTTGGGCACCGGAGTCAATATACTCGACTTACCATCTCCCGCCTCTAAACAAGCCAAGTGCACATAATAGAAAGGGTTATTACAAAAACTATTATAATTTACGTTATTGTTGTTTTCTTTTGCTTAGGTAACAGCAACTTGAACGTTTTACTATAGGTATTATTTACGATTAACAATGATATGTTGTACAGGAAGGGGGACCGGAGTATGAGAATTAGATTCCACTAAATTTGCAATGTTTCAGTCTGAAAGAGTTTTAAGAGATTCAGTTACTTTCCAGTTGACACTGTTTCTTCTTAGGAAGTGAGCAGTAACAATAAGAACATTACTTTGTCTTCTGACGCCTTGGAGCTTCCAAGTATTTGGCCACAGTGTTTAAGTGCGCCATTTGGAGTTATCCACGAACGTCTCATGTTATAGGCACAGTTGTTTTTCTTAGATGCACACTTCCGGGACATAATTAATTATGTATTCTGTTGAAATATAAATATCGAGATTTTCTAAATGTGCTCTCCAAGAGATTTCATCTTAAGAGCATTATTAAAGCACTAGACATTATATATTCTGCTACGAACAAAGTAATCCGCAGAAGAAATACCACAGGACGAACTATGAGATGTTTGCAAAAATCAGATCATGTATACTATTCACTGTAAATTAATGTTGTAAATATTTTTGTATATAGCAATACATTTTGACACCTACATAGCCTGAGCCTTAATATATTTTGTTATTACCCGCATAGATAGATAGATAGATAGATAGATAGATAGATAGATAGATAGATAGATAGATAGATAGATAGATAGATAGATATACGGTGGGTTTCTTCAGTTTCTGCCTAGCAAATCCACTCACAATGCGTTAGTCAGCCTGAAACTATAGTAGAAAACACTTGCCCGAGTTGCCACGCAGTAGAAATAAACACCGAACCATGTGGTTGGGAAGAAAACTTCTTACCACACAGCCACGCAGTTTCCGTTTACTAAATTCTTTCGCAAGTCATAAGTCGGTCGGAAGCTATAGTAGAAAAGAATTGTGCGAAGTGGCCTGAACCAGAAACCACATTGAAAAGAAAGCTTCTTAACCACACATTCATGTCTGTTCCAACATATAATCTAAATATCTTACTTAATAAAGGAAATCAAGAAATTAAGAACTTAATATCTGATTCCTTCCGCAGCCGATGAGATTGATATCTCATCGACTGTTTGCTCCAGCTGAAACCGTCCCTGCATGCTATTTAACGAGACTGATACAAATTATTTTCGTTTTATGTGTAGACATTTTTTTTTTCATTCTTTTTCACTGTTTCACTTTCTTTAACGTTCCTGAGTTTTTTTTTCTGTTTTTGGCACAATATGGAGAAGCGTTAATGGTGTCTAACCGAAACAGTTTGTTTCTGGGGAAATTTCACGCCTCATTAAGCGTAACTTTACAATTAAAATGCAGGTGTTTTGCTCGATCTTAATCTTACTCCCGAGAAATGCTGATGATGTAAATTGCACGGTTGCAATACCATGTGAAAATGACCTTGTGGTACACAGAGGCTCACATGGAATATTTGGTTTAGAAGACAGCGATGAAAAACAGAAATTATAAAAGATCAGAATCACGGAAAGCACAACAAAAATGTTATCAATGCTTCGGCTTCAAAAATCTGTACAACCAGATCGCTTGCACAGACACTGTAGCAACTGATGTTGTCTTAAGATACATCCTTTGAACTACATGCATCGGTAAAGAGAAACTAGCTTGTAACGTGTGAGCTTTCTAAGGGGAATATCTAATTATCTCGCCTTGTTTAGCAATTCGATACCCTTCAGTGAATGCAGGGATCTCAAACGGAATATTCCATTCTCTTTCAGTTGCATTCTACACGGTATTTGTGATTTTACAGTATTTGTTACAATCAGAGGCTTGGATAAATTTAATCCTCTCAATGGCTATGAGATAATAATCGCATAATTGTAATCCTGGTAGATTCTTGTAATTCTCGTATTGTATTTATAAGCTAGTTAGTAACCTCATACAAACGTTTCATGCAAGAATTTATTACAGAAACTGTATATCTATGGACTTTATAGGCTCTGTTATAATTTCAAATTATCAAGATGGTGAAGCGAATGAATCAGTTCAACACCAGATAAAACACTTGGCGCCATTATTTTTTTTATCTGTTTATATTCTGAATTCAAATACGTCGACCTCACTTTTCATATTACAAGAATCAGGTCCATAGAAAAATATCAGATGAATACAGCAGTCGATTCCAACGGCCCCGGAAGGATCAAATGCAGAATCTCTTTTTATGTGCCTTTATCAGTAATCGTTATTGCTTAACTATTTGGTTATTTGTATCTAAATATCTACAACTATAATTCATAAACGGAACCGAAAATAATGAAGAGTAACCAATGAAAACGTACAGATGCAATAAAAATACATCGTAAAATAAAAGAACATGACACAAAGGCCAGGGCAATTTACTCAGTGACGCACTTTTATTATAAGATCAGTATCATAAGATCAGTATTAACGTATTTAATACTCCAAAACCATTAAATATGAAAGTAAAGCATACTTAAATTTCTAACGTTAATACACGATTACAGATATTATGAGCAGAATTTTCTCATTTATTACAATCAAATCCATTAGAAACATGATAGATATTGGTGTCATCTTAAGTGAGAGGGAGAACTTAGTCAACCCTGTAGGAATCCCCTGCCAGTGTTATTTCTTGTCAGCTCTGACCTAGCTGACATATTCATTCCGCCACAAAAATTTCTTCTTTGTAAAACTACAATATCCTATGTCTCCAACATAAGATGACAGCATCATATTTGACAGACGGTGACAGGAGTTTCAAGAAAACATAGATCCTCCATATGCCCATGTGCTAGGATTTTAACTCAGAAAATAACAGGACGTCAGTAAATACAGTAAACAATATACTTCAAAACGTGATATTAAACCACTGTACCGCATATAGACCTTATGCGAGCTGCGGTGTTTTGATGAGAGTGAGAACACTTCCGAATATTTAAACAAATACGTAGAATCTGACACGACACAGATGCAACAACACTGCAAAGTTTTATTATAGATACAGGCTAGCCTCCATTTGACGGGTTTCTATACAGTTCCCATATGACCAACTACGGTCACAAGACTTAGATTGCCTATAATCTACAGTAAATTCCCTTGCCGACAGGCGACAGAATGGAATAAACCCCGGGATATCTCAATTTGAAAATGCGCTTATTAAACACTCATCCATGAATGTATCAGTGATCAATTTTAACTCAATAATTAATTTCAAAAAATTCCAAAATAACAACAAACACCTTGTTTGTTACATGATGAAGCTTCTCTACCATTGTTCCGTTTGTCAGAAATAACTTCCAGCCGTCTAAAGTAACGAGATTTCATAGTCCATGCTATAGAAAGCGTCTGAATAGCCAACAATAAAACAGCTTCCCTCACAAAATTTATCAGATCGTGGTTGACATCAACAACAACAACATTTGATGTAAATCGCTATATAAATCAGTAAAGTAAATTAAGTTCAATAAATATAGGTTGTTTTAACACGAAAATAATTTGGAAACTGTAAATGTGCAGGGGTAAAAAATTATCACAAGTTGTGTACTCGTCGAGAAATCAGGAATGGATGTATTCATCAAGATTTATTTTTCTGGATCGTTCGCAGAAAAAAGATGGTCGTTAAACAGTGAGAAAAAATAGTAAAGACGCATCGTTGCCTTTGGTGAATAAATAGTGCGTTAGCAAATAGATTTCTTTGAAGCAGGGTCTCAATAGTATTCTAGTTCGGTAGAGCGCATTTGCTATTCAGCGTTTGTATTTAATGTTGAAAATACAAAGACAAGTAATGAGACATTCGGGAATTGAAATTTTCCAACGAGATTAGATCTTGTAAGGAACCTTCTGATGATGGTCTAAATTTACTATAATCCTACAATAGTTGCACTATTAAGCAACGGGTTTCAAGGTTAGAACAAATAAATGGAAATATGAACAAGGATACTTTTGCTTCAATGGGTGGTCCTTTGCCTCTCATCTATATGATCTTTGTGCTGCAATGAAAAACAAAATTTCATTGACTTATTTCGAAACACTTCAGATACTCAGTTCGACTTTGATGTTGGTAAATGTCTTCCGCCATTTACACTCAAGTGTATCTCGGGCCACGATACTTATGATGGACAAAAGTAATTTAACATTTCAACTTATTAGCTAATACACTAATACACAAACGTACATTTTATGTGTGTGTGTATATAGATATATAAATATATATGTGTATATGTACACGCGCACGCGCGCGTGTGTATCTGCTTGTGTATTGCTGGATGTGTGTATATATGTTTTTATACACACACACACACTAACATACACATGCACATATATATATATATATATATGTGTGTGTGTGTGTGTATATATAATCTAAAATTAAAAGGTATGTCTTTCGATTACAGGTAACCAGCGGCTCCTGATCGAAACAATAATTTATTCTGGTATTTCCAGTTGTTATTTAAGCAAGTAAAGTTTAAACAATAGACGAGAAAATGGTGGAATAAATAATTATTTAGACCAGGAAACCCTAAGTAACTGTAATAATTCAAGATAGTCTTTACTCTCGAGTGCTATTCTACTTTTTAAAGTATTACCACATAATATATATATATATATATATATATATATATATATATACGCTCATAGCGAACAGTGAGAAGAAGTCTTCAGATCCGCTTTGGTGAATGGCTATCCACCTGTGGGTTAAAGGGCTACCATTGATTTTATGCCGGCAGAAATGTTTTGTATATATATATATATATATAATAAAGTAAAGTTGTGGAATACCGTACGAGTGGAAATATATATGAAAGAAAGTTTGAAAATGCACTTATTTTTAAAAAATATTTATTTACTTAACCAGTTTCACTTTTTTAGAAAAAGATTATCAAAAGTCTTTGAGAATAATAAAAAATGTTAAAAAACAGTCTGAGTATTAAAATGCATATATACATTCTTTGATGATAAAATATATTTAAAGTATAAAGCTTTGTATGAACTTTGTAGTGTTACATACTGATTGTCATATTAAGGTGAAATTGTTAAAAACAGTGTTAAAAACAGTGTATGAAAATACACATATGGAAAAATACATATACATTTCCATATTCTCATACATATTCTTTGACAATCGAATAAAATTGAGAAGGAACTGACCTGGCCTTTTTCTCTTGTGTATATTGAAGGAATGTTTCACTGTCTTAAGAGACAGTATGACTGGCTAGCTGGGGTGGGAGGGAAGAAGAGTTAAAGAAGATTTTTTTATTTTTGGTTGGTCTGTGACAGTCTGTCATGGTTCACTGGTTTTTGGGACTGGTTCTGTGCACATCTCTATGTGTGTGTATATATGTGTGTTTGTGTCCGTGTGTGTGGGTGTGTGTGTGTGTGTGTGTGTGTGTGTGTGACGTTTTTATTGGTCCCAGAGTTTATTGTGGAATGTGTATATGAGTGTGTGTTTGAGTGTTTTTTGTGTCGGTGGGGATGTTAGGTGTGTGTACGTGAGACTGTGCGTATATCTCTTTGTCTGAGTGTGTATGTGTTGTTTTGATCGTCTTTGTGGTGTGTGTGTGTGTGTGTGAGGGTGTGTACGTATGTGTGCGTATGTGTGTGTATGTATGTGTGCATCTGTGTGTGTGCGTGGGAGTGTTTTGTGTGAGTGTGGGAGTGTGTGAGTGTGGGAGTGTGTGTGTGTCTCTCTGTCTGAGTGGGTGTGTTGTTTTAAATACCTTGTGGTATGTGTGTGTGTGTGTGTGTAAGCAAACGTATGTGTGTGATGGTTCATATGTATGTGTATGCCTATGTCTGTATGTGTGCGTGTGTGGCATGTGTATATGAGTATGTGTGTGTTTTTTATCTATGGTAGGATGGTGTGTGTATGTGTGTGCACGTTTGTGTGAGTGTGTATGTGTGCGATTAATATTTGTTAGGGTGTTGTGTGTGCGCATGTGTGTGTATGTGTATATGTGTTTGTTCGTGTGTGTGCGTGAGTGCGTTTGTGAGTGCGTGTGTATGTGTGTTTGTGTGTGTTTTTGTGTCGGTGGGGATGTTAGGTGTGTGTACGTGAGACTGTGCGTATATCTATTTTTCTGAGTATGTATGTGTTGTTTTAATCGTCCTTGTGATGTGTGTGTGTGAGAGAGAGCGCAACCGTATGTATGTGTGAGGGTGTGTACATGTGTGTGCGTCTGTGTGTGTATGTATGTGTGCATCTGTGTGCATCTGTGTGTGTGCGTGGGAGTGTTTTGTGTGAATGTGGGAGTGTGTGTATACGTGAGTGTGTGTGTGTCTCTCTCTGTGTCTGAGTGAGTGTGTTGTTTTAAATACCCATTGTGGTGTGTGTGTGTGTGTGTGTAAGCAACCGTATGTGTGTGTGATGGTTCATATGTATGTGTATGTCTGTATGTGTACGTATGTTTATTTGTGTTGTGTGTTGGTGGGGGTGTTATATGTGTGTACGTGAGTTTGTGTGTGTCTCTAAATATGTTTGTGTTTGAGTTGTCATTGTGGTGCGTGTGTGTGTGAGGGAGCAACTGTATGTGTGTGCATGAGGGTGTATGTGTGTGTGAGCATGTATGTGTGTGTTGTATTTATTAGGTGTCCTTGTACGTTGGGTTTATCCAGGTGAGGTGTATGTGTGTGCATGTGTGTTCCGTGTATGTTGGTACTGGGTATGCGTTTGTATGTGTGTGTACGTGGGTATGGTTTGTGTAGTTTCCTGGTGTATATGTGTACATGTGTGTGTGCGCTGTAATTGTGAGTGATTAGTTTTGTTTGTATTGTTAGTACAGTATATGTGTGTATACGTGTGCGTGTGTTTGTGTGAGTGCGTCTATGTGGCTTGTATTTGTCGGGGAGGTGTGTCATTGTGTGTGCATGCTTCTGTGCATGTGTGCTTGTGGGTGTTTGTTGTGATTGTTGGGATTGTATTGTGTGTGTTTTTCTTTTGAGTGTGTATGTGACATTTTTACTGGGGAACAGGCGTATGGTGTTTGTATGTGTGTGTACATATGTATGCAAATATGCGTGTGTGAATATGATTTGTGGTTGCCGGAGTGGTGTGTAGGTGTGTGCATGTACCTGTTTACATATGTGTGTATGGGTGTTGGTTGTGGTTGCTACAATTGTATTGTAAGTATATATATGCGCATGTGTTCTTTCTTGAAATGTATGTGGGTTTGTGCTCTGGAGTGGAGATACTGTGATTGTGTGTGTGTGTATATATGTGTGTAAGTGTGTTCGTGTCAGAGGTTTGCATTGTATTGATGTGTGTGATTTTGCGTATCTGTGTGTCTTTGTTTTGGGCGTGCACCTGGGGAGGAGGCTTATGTTAGAGTATGTTGAGCTGTGGTCTGTATTTTTGAATAAGATTATTTTCCTTATTTATTCGTGTTTGGTCAGTGGTGTTGTCTGAGCATTGGTATAATGGGAAAACTAGGAATTTGGGAGACTTGTTTTGTGCACACAGATCTAAATGCCCACTGAGTGGTATCTGTCTTGTGGTGGGATCCCTCAATTGTTGGCGGTGGACTGTCATCCTTTCTCTGAGAGTGAGGCTCGTTTGCCCTATGTATTCTTTGTGGCACCCTTCACACCTTATGGCATAAAGTAAATTTTTTGATGCGCAGGTGAAGTTATTTTTTATGACAAAAGTGTGTCCCGACTGGAATCTGTATGTTGTTCCTTCCAATATACACAAGAGAAAAAGGCCAGGTCAGTTCCTTCTCAATTTTATTCGATTGTCAAAGAATATGTATGAGAATATGGAAATGTATATGTATTTTTCCATATGTGTATTTTCATACACTGTTTTTAACACTGTTTTTAACAATTTCACCTTAATATGACAATCAGTATGTAACACTACAAAGTTCATACAAAGCTTTATACTTTAAATATATTTTATCATCAAAGAATGTATATATGCATTTTAATACTCAGACTGTTTTTTAACATTTTTTATTATTCTCAAAGACTTTTGATAATCTTTTTCTAAAAAAGTGAAACTGGTTAAGTAAATAAATATTTTTTAAAAATAAGTGCATTTTCAAACTTTCTTTCATATATATATATATATATATATATATATATATATATATATATATATATAAAGAAATGCTTAGCGATATTTTGTCCGTCTTCACATTCTGAGTATAAATTCCGCCGAGATTAATTTTGCTTTTCATCGTTTCGGGGTCAATAGATTTGGTACCATCGAAACACTGGAGTCTACTTGTAATCTACTAGTCCCCACAAATTTCAGGCTTTATGCTTTTAGTAGAAAGTATTATTATTATTATTATTATTATTATTATTATTATTATTATTATTATTATTATTATTATTATTGTAGTTGTTGTTGTTGTTGTTGTTGTTAATAATCCTGAATTTGCACTTAGTTAATACTTACACACATATAGTATATACACGCTCAGAAGTGCTTTTTAATATAAAACGATTCCTATTTTTGATCGTATGGTTACACGTAGGTTCGTAGAGATGTATGTAAATGTTAAAACTCCGTGTGCTTACACCAGCAAACATGCAAGTGTACGGCTTTGGATGAATACAATATACGCAAATTATTTGTTTGTGCGTGCGTGTTGTTGTGTGTGTGTGTGTGTGAGAGAGAGAGAGAGAGAGAGAGAGAGAGAGAGAGAGAGAGAGAGCGTGCGTATCGGTGTGTCTATGTGTTTGTGTGAACATGCGTATCGGTGTGTGTATGTGTGTGTGCGTGTCTGTGTGTGTTTCTGTGTGAGTGTGTGCACAGGCGAGTATTAATGCGCGTCTGTGTGTG
>NC_142936.1:66102578-66130078 GCF_046866305.1 Octopus bimaculoides | reverse complement strand
ATAGGAAATCCTCTTAAGTGCATTTCACATATGGTTTTCAATATGAATGATTTATTCATCTTGAAAATTATATTTTCTTTAATGTTCTGTTCAAAATTAAAACAAAACGTATAGGCTTTAAAATATTGAAAATAAACACAATTTCTGTAACCCACAATTATTTTGGAATTCTTGCTTCCAGTCTTCAAAAGAAAATTTAAAACCGAAAGTCATATTAATAATGTTCGAAATAAATCAAACAGATACTGATGTAATCAATAAAGCATAAATAATTTCTGTACTATTTATACATATTGATCAATCATTTAATGTATTTCTCCAATGCTTCCAACATATATTTTAAATTTAAACAATAATTTATGACTGTAGTTTAGGTATAGGTCGAATAACTATATAAAAAGAACGAAGAACAGGTTTATGTAAAATGGTTAATATAGTTAAAGAAGTTTATGTAAATTCCTTATATAGATTTTATTAAAATACATTTTCGATATTTATATTTTACAACCAAGGTATACAGAGCAAATACAATTTTAAAACATATAAAGAAAATTGTGTGCGATCATGTTTTACGTAGCTTAAGCCCTAATGAAGTATCACGGTAATATGTGTCGATATGAAGTGGTATTATATTTAAAAGCTTCTCTCGTCGTGTTTTACATAACAAAACAAAGTTATTTCCTTTCACATCCTTGAAAAATATATTTCTAATGTTATAAAAGGATGGATAGTAACGAAGGATTATTACACAACTAGATGTAAAATATAAATAGAATTGAGAAGTTGTAACAATGTGACAGAAATGTTTAATATCATATCAGCTAAAAAGAATTTTGATTATTTCTATTTTTTTAAATTTAAAACTTTCAAAACATTAAATAATACTGATGATGTATAGATTGCATATATATGGATATGTATGTACGTATGTATGTATGTATGTATGTATGTATCTATGTACGTATATATATATATATATATATATATATATATATATATATATATATATATATATATATATATATATATATATATATATATATATATATATATATATATATATATATATATATATATATACATATATATATATATATATATATATATATATATATATATATATATATATATACACATAGATAGATAGATTGATAGATAGATGTGAGTATATATATATATATATATATATATATATATATATATATATATATATATATATATATATATATATATACATAGATAGATAGATTGATAGATAGATGTGAGTATATATATATATATATATATATATATATATATATATATATATATATATACATATATATATACATATATATATAAATATATGTGCGTGTGTGTGTGTATATACATACACATATACATATATAAATATATATATGATTATATATATATATACACGCATATATATATATATATATATATATATATATATATATATATATACATACATATATATAATCAAATCGAAAACTACAAGGTTGTATGCATATCGAAGAGCTAACTATTTAACAAAGAAAACCTTTAAAATATAAGGTAAATAATATCAATAATATTCACTGGAAGCAATTTGACATTTTCTTCATTGATCCTCGCAAATTTCTATGTATAAGCATCGAAGCTTGCTATGCAACAACAATATATCAATAGTGATGAGCAAAATGAAATTATTTCAAGCCGAAATATAAACCTGAAATATAGAAGTAAATGAAGAGTAGTAACGAAAGAAAATTTGATATTTTCATGACTGAAGAAATATCAAGAATATTGATCTACCATTAAACATATACCTTTCCATACAAACACTCACAAACATGCGGGCTCGCACGCACAGATATGCGCATGCATATATACATATATATATATATATATATATATATACATACATATATATATATATATATATATATATATATATATATATATATATATATATATATATATATACATATATATATATATATATATATATATATATATATATATATATATATATATATATATATATATATATATATATATATATATATATATATATATATATATATATATATATATATATATATATATATATATATATATATATATATATATATATATACATTCAGAAATAGATAGATAGATAGACAGATAGATAGATAGATAGATAGATAGATACATAGATAGATAGATAGATAGACAGAGACAGAAAGTCAGCCAGAGACAATCATACAGATATAAAGAGAGAATGATTGACACACAGCCAGATAAACTAACAGATAAATATACATACACATACATAAATATACTTACCTACTTACATACATGTATGCATATATGCATATATATACTTAGCTACTTACCGACAAAAATGCATACCTACATGCATATATATACATAAATGCACACATACTGGTGTGTGTATATACGTGCGATTGATTTTTGCAAAAAGGGGAAATGAGAATACAAAACATTGTGTATTGTAATATTTTTTATGAATTATGAAGCTGGTATTACTTTATATGTTATTGAGTAGCCTTGAGCTTTGTGCTGGACACTTTTCAGACAAAGTCTTACGTTCCTGAGTGAATATTTTCTCAGTAAATCTATATAACCAGTATGAACGAAGAACCAGACCCTTCGTCTAACAGAAAACGTGTATTTATAGGTGTTTTATTCACATAGTACTGAGATTATAGATTACGTTGAGAAAAAGGAAGACATAGAAGAGATGAACAAAAGACGTTCTGGAAGTAATGTATTTTAGAATAACGATTTAAATATTTTAAACTTCATGTATTATCTTGTAACTAGAGATCTGTGAATAAAAATGGACAAATTCAGTATCATTTTGGTGTGAGTAATAAATACAATTGCAAGAATGTTGAACTCAATAAACATGGACGGAAAAGTTTAGAATGAGTACGTGGGTGAATAACGAAGCTATTTATGTTGGTTTTGGAAGCAGTTAAACATGCTAATGTGCAAAAGTTACCAGGTTCAGTTTGTGTAGGGTGGAATAATGAAAAGATTTGAAAGGATAATAAATTGTATGGCTGTTTTGTTAATTGCTAATTTGAATGAGAGCCAGAAGTTTTTGACCGTTTGAGAATAACGGAATCTAAAGAGTGACTTAGAAACGGTCGATTGACAGAGTTGTCCTAGTAAAATAACACCTAAAGTGAGAGTAATAATGAAAAGAAAAAGTTTGAGAATGCATGGAACAAAATGGATAGGCGATATTTAATTTTATAAAAGAATATCTCTTAAGAAAAACTAATTTAACCTTTATCCGAAAAGAAGAATGTTCTTTGTGACCTGTTGTCAAAACTGCGCCAACTGCTCCAGCTATTCAATGTTTGATAATAGAGTGGCCAGATATGTTGAAATGTTAAAGCACTAGTCAGGTCTGAGTGCAGTCCTTAATTCTATAGAAATGATCTCGAAACAGGACGCCGATTATGCGAGAAATGTTCCCGTTTAATCGGTGTCTTCTTTCAAGTTATGGATATAATGCATTACAAAACTGACAGAGGTTCAGTTGAAGTTATATTTGACTATGTGCTAGAAATTCAGGACAGTTATGGTTGTGGTAACTTAAGATGAAAGACCTAGTATATCTAGAATAAGAATATTTAAAAGTACCAGAATGTGTGTGACTGTGAGTTAGCGAGATTCTAAATAATCCGTCACTGTAATTTGAGCTACTCCTGAAAGAGGAGAGAGTTAGTGTGAAAAAAAAAATTGTAAAAGTTACCGGGTTAGAAAATTAAATGCATAAATTCTTTAGTGGTGTTCATTATGATAGAAAGGTGACTTGGTGGAAGCTAAAATTGAATGGAAAATGGTTTCGCGATATATGTATATCAGGTGTGTGTGTGATAGCGAGAGTGATAGACCGGAAAAGAAATTTCCATAAAGTGGTGCATAGAAAAAAGCTTGGAGTTCAGATGACAGGGATGGAGAAATTGAAAAAAGATACTGGATTTGTGAGATGTGACATGAAAAGAAGAATAACTAAGGTATGAATGACAATCAGTAGGATTTATATATAGCGATTTGCACTGGCAAATGTTGCTATAACGAAAACAATGTCCTGAAAGCTGACATGTGCTGGACATAGCAAAAATGAATTATGTAGTGAGAAATGTATTCCTGTAGGAAATGAGACAGTTTAGCTCGCATTTGGTTAGATATACAGCACCAATATATGGGACATGTTTGGTGAGATAAAAAATGTTTAGCCTGAATACTGCCTACTTAAAGGTTAGCTTATATACATGCATATGCCTGTCTGTATATATTTGTGCATGAATTTTGATTTTTCTTAGAGTAACGTCCCTTTAACTAAAAAATTAACTCAGCCATTCGGTACACATGAACGATTAATAATTACCAGTGATTACAAGACTGAAGTAAGTACTCAGGTCGCTATGAATGATTAAAGTCCTTGACTGAAACTATTAGAAATGTAAATATAGAAAGAAGGATTTAGCTTTATAACCTCATTTGAGAGAGAAATCAAAATCATTTAGATTATTTGTATTATTCCTCTCACCGTTGAGACGTGTATGGCACCCGCATGAAAAAAAAAACGAACATTATTACAAGCTACCGTGTGTGTTTCTATGAAGTTGCTCAATCTGCTACAATTAACAGGCTAATCTCTATCAGACTGCACCCGACTTAAAACATAGAGAGGATGCATTAAATAATGTAGTCGTAGATATGCTAAGCACATAACAACCCAAAATATTCATGGCTGTAATATCTTTGATTATTAGAACTGTACGGTCAATGCTGATATGGAAATATAGAACGACAATGTATCAGATTAAAAAAAATAATAATAATCATCGACCCAGTAAAAATGTTAAATTAGGCAGCACCGGAGAGTCTAGACGCTCGTGTCAGGGCGGCAAGCTCTAGTGAAAAATTATCAGGAGCAAGATAAGACAATGAATCAAATTAGAAAAATGGTACATATCATACACATCACAGTGTATTTTAATATGTAAGTGCGGTGAGGAAAAAACAGGTCATTGTTCTTGACATCGTTGCACTGAGTTCATTTTTTCTATCTAGAAATAATTTCACTCGATGTTTCGATCGCGTCTCTAGACATATTAATTAACTGCATTGCTTATATATTATAATTAAGTATTATAGTTTCTGTGGCCTGGAACTAACCCAAAACATAATTGGTTCACCGAGAGAAATTGTTATATTTTCTATAATTTATTATTGTTATTAAGACCCAAATCAACGAACATCGAATAGACTTATGGCTTAAGGTGTTCCAGCCGCTGCTTTCATGGAATTTTGTATATCAATGACATAATGCCCAATGTGTCCTTCAATTTACAAAAGACAGTAAGGTGTAATATCAGAATGATTTTGCTGCCATTTTTAGCAACCCGAATAACTACATACAGGTTCTATATTTGGCTTTACGACTGATCAGTCATTAGTTCTGATGATAAATTAACATTTCTTTTTTTCGTGAGAGGGGGAGAATTGGCTTCGAGAGATTTTTCTTTCATTTTTCTTAATATAAAGTACAAACTTCGTCTTTCAGTAAAATTCCACATTTAACTTCAAGAACCGATTCATTGTATGTTTAGTATTTTGCTTCTATTGGAAATTGGTCCTACACTGGTTCTACCAATTCTAGGAAGTCATGTATCAGATTCAAACAAGGAAGCTTTCCGCAGTTGCCCGTCCTTCTACAAATCCATTTCAATTCCGAACGAGAGAGAGAGAAAGAGAGAGAGAGAGAGAGAGAGAGAGAGAGGGAGGGAGAGAGAATTTTTACGTAGTTGCTTAACCACCTAGAAATAACAGCCGAATATTCTCCAAATCACATTTTACTATCTTCAAAAATAAAGGGCACACCAGGTAAAGTAGGCTTCGATGTAAAATATAAGAAAATATGATGATAGGTTTGCTGTACCAAAGCCGACCAGTAGTTAAACAACTATAGCAACAGCAATGTCACCAACAATACAAGTATCTGTATTGGTGCTGCCCTAAACCTCCAGGAACTGCTTATTGGTATTGGAATTTTCCTATATTGTGAGAAACTTGTTTTCCTTTTATTACCACTTAGGCCATTCTAAACTCATTTGTATTTATAATATTGGTTCCTTTTAGCACTGAACACGGCGAAGGATTTTTAATGGGGTGTAAAATCCTACAGTCGTAACTCGCAAGTGAGTTAAAACTTAGTATCATGTACTTTGTATTCTGGTAGCAGTTGTAAGCGCCCTTCTGCATTTCAATACTATTTATTTATAAATCTGTATAAAATAAGTAACACAGGATGATAGCGAATTAAATTCATTATTCTGTTGTTTATGAACTGAAATCAGGCTTCACTGAATTCATAACTTACAGGACTAACAAAAAACTAAAAACAACGAGGTTTATATTTTAACACAATGCTATTTCGAATGTTGATTTTTATTATGCATGTATATATATATGTATATATATGGGGGAGGGAGAGAGAGAGAGAGAGTGTGTGTGTGTGTGTGTGTGTGTGTGTGTGTGTGTGTGTGTGTGTGTGTGTGTGTGTGTGTGTGTGTGTGTGTGTGTGTGCGGGCGTATCTGTGTGTGTGCGTGTACGTGTGCGTGTGTGTGTGTTTGGGTGGTCAGAATCTCTCGGGAAGTATGCAATCTATTGAATAAACCCTGCAATATAGCAAAGCTTCTTTTGTAAATACTGCAGTTTTAGAGACTAAGACTTTTCTGAAGAAACTAAATTAAATAAAGGAATTCTAATTCAAAGCTCTACTTCAAAAATTGCTTCTTTGTATTTTGTAATGAACCCAGTGTGATTTACACCTTTATTGCTTTAGATTATCCCTGGAGAACTCTGAACTATTATCAGGACATTGAAACTGTGACCTTCCGATATTTTCTGTAGTTACAAGTGAATGAAAGATCATATTATTAGAAGCATAGTTAATTATTAAAAAATTATGGCATGGTTTGAGGAATTGTTGACTGATATTTCTAACAGATTGAATAACAAAGTAGAAGTCTCTCGTTGATTCTTGTATTTTAGAGAAGTTATATAACATCCTCTAACTATAATAATGATTGCAATAGAGTTAACCTGGAAAGACGAATTATAGCATATTGTGACGTTCAAACTAAAATGGATATAAATGATAATCGAACCTGCTTCTCGGGAAACTGGCTTGTCCTTTAACATTTACCACTTATTGAAAATAACCTACTTAGATACAATCAGGTTAATTGCTACTGTGAGATATAAAACATTTACCTCCTAAATAAAATACGACGATACTAGTTTCTCATAACTCAAGTTTCGAAAACTTTATTGCAAGTAGTTTATGTCATGAGAATATGGAAGGCGAAATTTTACTACTAATTCTATGCTATCTAGTTAGACCATCCTCGCTATGAGATGTATTGAGATATTGTAAAAGAAAGTGATGTCCTAAGTTATAATTATCCAGCGCAGTCGTTGTTTATAGTAATACGTCATCAGAACACTCTTTGCCGAGATAAGCACTTATCTCTGTTATTAGTGGGCGAATGCCTAGTAATAGATATTTTAGTAGTTACGGCTGAATCTATCTTTAGAGATTTATATGATGGTAATTTCTGCAGAACATATTTTCAGGACCAAAGATACTTTAAACCATACTTTTGATCCTCAGAATATCAGTGTAACTGAGTCGATAAGTTCTAATTGTTTCAAATTCATTGATTCTTGCTGGTAATTTGTCACCGCTATTAAACCTACAAATAATTCGGGACATACTTTGATGTTCATTTATATTATTTTATGTAATTATTTGCTTTGCTTTTCGGTGTCTGAAAACCGAAATATTAGCTTTGAAAATATAGTTTAAAAAAAAGATTTTAAAAAATTTTACGTTATAAAACAATAATTACAAACCGTATCAACATGGAAATTAAAATTTAAATATGTTGTTAATCATAATGCAATTTTTTATTCTAAATTATTGATCAACAGGTAGACTTTTTGGTTCACTATTTTCATTTTGTGTCATGGTCGTTGTTTTCTGTATTGCCTGAGATACTATAAACAACTGCAATTATTAACCGAGCCAAGCAATCAAATGCAGAGGAAATTATTCTTAACAAAACGGAAATTTGTATCTTGTTGAAATGCTTAGTTCAAATAAGTTCGCGTATTATTATTGTTTTATATCGGTTTAGTGAAGGATCGAATTGAAAGTTCGACATCAAGTAAACACACACACATACATACACATATTTATGTGCATATACGTATATATGTGTATTATATATATATATATATAATATATATATATATATATATATATATATATATATATATATATATATATATATATATATATATATATATATATATACTGGAACAAGACCAGGCGTATTAAAGGAAGATTATATTTGTTAGCATCATCAGAGAAAGTAGAATACTGAGGATTATTTTATGCATTCTGAATAGCGGACAACTATATTTAACCATGCCCAAATTTGAACTTAGAAAGTAGACTTACCTAACAAAGCACTACAATCCCATTGCTTCGCTACTTGTATTTTACCGTCTTCAAAACAAACGGCAATAACGGAAACCAAACAAATTCTCCTTCCAGTGCATCACTTTTATAAATTAGATCTTTAAAAACAAAATTTATTCAAGTAAATATATAATCGTTTATATCAGTTTTCTCATCGTCGTCATTTTCTGATGTATTTTCTACACGATTCGATACTTTCTAAATTGTATGATGTATTTCTAACCTTCACATTCAGCTATAGAGAGTGTCATATTTTGATTCTTTATGATAACAAATATATTAATTTCTATTATTTTCCTCAAAACCTCCGAGCTCATAAACAAATCCATTATTTATCGCTATTTATATGTCATGATCTTTTGGCATCTTAATACCAAATCATGCAAGTGTTGTTATTGGCAATCTACAAATTCTTTAACATGAGCTTAACAACTTACCTATTTGCTATAATCCTTCTAAAGTTTCATTTTCTCTGTGAAATGTTCAGCTGAAGCCGATGCAATCAGTTGCAAATATATTTAGAATATTTCGGATTAAAGGAATATGCGTCATAAACAGTGTTTGGATGTAAACTGGCAAAACAGATCATGTGTTTTGAACATAATTCATTCTATGATGTTTTCGTCAATGCAGCATAAGAAATGACTGTTATGAGAATATTAACAGACTTTTACTGTCCTTATCATTATAAAGGCTTTAGAATTATTTCTAAAATAACTACATTTCATGCCGTTTGTATGCCATTTCCAAAGCGAACGCTTAAGGTTTGTTGATTTATATAAGAAACAATTTTAACAGCAAAAAGTTTGATCAATAACCAAGCAAATGTTACATTCATTCCTGTGTTTGGTCTCCAATCATACACGTATGTATGTTGTATGTGTGCAGTAACTAGGACTTAAATTTCGGTGTTAAAGGTTTCATCAGTTAAGCTTCTAAGGATGTTATTAGAGTGGAAATGGTTCCCTGCAATCAAAGAGTTTACAGAACCAGAAGGCGAGCAAATACAGTGTTGCCATCATTCTAGTTCTTCAAATATCGAGTAAAGGGTTGCTGCAAAGAGGAAACAGATCGCAACTGCTGATTATCTCGCAATAGAATGTAATCAATTTTCTTTAGACATAGCTAAACTTTCAGGTATGCTTATGTTAATAACAACGTGAAATAAATATTCAGCTACACACACATAAATACACTCTCACACACGTACATGCATATGCATGTACATATATATATATATATATATATATATATATATATATATACAATGCATACATCGGTGATAAAGAAAGACAGAAAGACAGAACAACAAATTAGAGAAATAGAGAGAAGGAATATACAGTGATAAAGAAATAGATTTACAGTATATATATTAAGTTTTTCTTTTTTAATGTGAAAAGATCAAAGTACTCAATATACGTATGCAGGGAACCGTGCAGAGTCTGATATATGTGTATGCATATATGAATAACTAAACCATTATATTTATTTACGGTTTAACGCTGCCATCAGATTAGATAGTAATCCGACCAGATATCATCGATCGTGTTTTGAGGAAGAAAAATCATAGAAGGATATTAGTTTCACCTGGGTATATTTATTTGTTGCTTTGGTTTAAAAGCAAATATAGGTGAATAATATTTAGAATACAACCGACCATTCCTCATAATCAAAAGTTAAAATACTAAACGGTCAGGAATTAATCAGTATGTAGTGTTTAATATGTCACATGACACCATACTAAAACAGTACTTCTGTCTATTCGTCACAGCCATCGAAGATATTTTGTACTTACACTGTCTCATATGTGTTGAGCATGCTATGGGCCTAATGGTCAAGTGAACCTTATATGAACCAAACTTCCTGGTTTGATGCCTAATTCTTGTTCATTATCGCATCTAGTTAATTTGTCTATAATGCGTTTCGGCTTTTGGAGTGACTATTTGTTTCAACTCCCAGAAGCCTAGTAGAGTTAAACAGAGTAATTTTCATTGGGGCGCTTCTCTTGGTAGAACCCAGGATACGAATGAATACGCTTGACTTTCATGAAATTCGTACTTTCACTGACAGATTTCGTGCTTTAGTCATGTTGGGTATCCAATCCCCACCTCCGTAGGAAAGCACAGTAACGACCAGTTGAGTATCGATTATACGCAGGTAGTACAGGATTATATGGTTACCAGTTGCCATGTAATTCCATCAGTGTGCAATGTAATCTGTCCTGACCTGACCTAAATTTCAGCATGTATCATTTATTATTCGATGTGATAATCTCCAATATCGATTGCAAGACTGATCTATCAAAGCAGATACATTTCAAATATTTCTTCAATATTAATATTATTCGACACATTGTCCTCGCAATGAAACCGCAGAAAATTATAAAACAAGACACTGATCTAGATATATTAGTGTTGTCAGGAACCCTACATCTTAAAACCTAGTGGACTCCGAAATCATATTATGATTGATTAATTTTTTACATATTCTGCAAAGCAATTGACTTTCTATTCGGTTTATATACGCAATACACTTCCAAAAATGATTTATTATTGAAAATAATTATGCTATAATATTGGTGGATCCCATACATTTGATAATGGAACTGATTGTCTTAACCTTACTATATTTTCGAGTTTGATCAGAATTGGAAATAACTTCGATGGCAACACAGAATTATTAATAGTAATGTACAGACTGTTTCCGTCATGGTTGTGAACGCTTGGCCATCGTTCTAAAAAGTGTCATTGATGCGTTTACTGTTGGCTTTTTTCTCGTTTTCACTTTTACTTTCAATTTTGTCTGCAATCTGAGTCATATCGAGTAAACGTCAAAGCTAGCCAATCGATATCGGATTGTTTGCCGAGATTCAAATATATTGTGACACAATTCAACACGCATTCACGTACTGATATCGATAATAACAAGATCAGCAACAATAATGATACCGTCAACACAACCAACACCACCGACACCAACACCAACATCACCACCACCAACAACAATAATAATATTGATGGTTTCGAATTTTGGCACAATGCCAGCAATTTTGATGGGAGGGGTTAAATTGATTACATCGACCCCAGCGCTTAACTGGTACTTATGTTATCGACCCCAAAAGAATGAAAGGTAAAGTTGACCCTAGTGGAATTTGAACTAAGAACGTACAGGCAGAAGAAATTCTGTTAAACGGTCTGCACGGTGTGTGAAGAATTCTCCTAGCTCGCCGCTTTAATAATAATAATAACCCTTTCTTCTATAAGCACAAGACCTGGATTTTGTAGGGAGAGGGACAGCCAATCACATCGACCCTAGTACTTAACAGCTACTTAATTTATCAACATCGAAAGGATGAAATGCAAAGTCGACCTCGGCGGGATTTGAACTCGGAAACGTAGCGCCATACCGCTAAGCATTTCGCCCGTCGTGTTAACGATTCTGCCAGCTCACCGCATTAATAATAATAATAATAATAATAATAATAATAATAATAATAATAATAATAATAATTATTATTATTATTATAATAATCCTTTCTACTGAAGGGACAAGGCCTCGAATTTTTGTGGGAGGAGACTAGTCGATTACATCGACCCCAGTGTTTCAAAGGTACTTAATTTATCGACCCCGAAAGGATGAAAGGCAAAGTCAACCGCGGCGGAATTTGAACTCAGAACGCAGCGGCAGACGAAATACCAATTTCTTTATTGCCCACAGGGAGCGAAACATAGAATGGTTAAGCATTTTGTTCGGCGTGCTAATGATTCTGCCAGCTCGCTGCCTTGATAATCCTTTCTGCTAAAGGCACAAGGCCTGAAATTTTGGGAGAGGGAACCAGTCGATTTCATCGACTCCAGTGTTTCACTGGTACTTAATTTATCGACCTCGAAAGGATGAAATGCAAAGTCGACCTCTGCAGATCTTGAACTTAGAACGCAGCAGCAGACGAAATACCGCTAAGCATTTCGCCCGGCGTGCTAACGATTCTGCCAACTTGCCGCCGTAATAATAATAATGATTTCAAATTTTTACCACAAGGGCAGCTTGGTGGAAGGGGATTAACTCAATTACATCGCCTCCCAGGGCGTAACTGGTACTTATTTAATCGACCCTGAAATGATGAAAGGCAAAGTCGGAATTTCAAGTAAGAACGTAGCGAAGGGTGAAATACCGCTGGGGTCAGTCGATTAGGTCGACCTCAGGACGCAACTTGCACTTAATTTATTGACACCGAAAATATTATAAAACTAAGTCGACCTCGGCGGAATTTGAACTCAGAACGCAGCGACAGGAGAAATACCGCTAAACATTTCGTCCAGCGTGCTAACGATTCTGCCAGCTCACAGCCTTAATAAAGAAGAAGAAGAAGAAGGAGAAGGAGGAGGAGGAGGAGGAGGAGGAGGAGGAGGAGGAGGAGGAGGAGGAGAAGGGGAAGAAGAAGAAGAAGAAGAAGAAGAAGAAGAAGGTGGCGGAGGAGGAGGAGGGGAAGAAGAAGAAGGGGAAGAAAAAGAAAAAGAAGGAGGAGGAGGAAAAGAAGAAGAAGAAAAAGAAGAAGAAGAAGAAAAAGAAGAAGAAGAATGAGGAGGAGGAGGAGGAGAAGAAGAAGAACAACAACAACAACAACGACAACAACATCAAGAACAACAACAACACATTGGAGAGGTCAGCCCATTAATAAAATGCATTATTTGACGTCAAGTTTGTTTCGAATTTCCCTGAAATTCGGTGCCTATATAAAATGGCATCCGCATTGAAAATGGAAATCAACTTGACCTATTTTCTGGGAAAACCTAACCAGGTACAAATAATTTTCGTAATGATAGTGTTATCGCAGCAATATTATCATTTTTGTATTCATACATGTTTCTAACATTTTAAATAATTGTCAAATGGTATTGTGATGAAGACAGGAGAGCCAACATTTGTATGATTCTCTCTATTGCAGTTGAAATTCAACATCTGATCCTGCAAGTAAACATGTACAGGGAAATAAGTCGCCAAGGAAACCTGAAAAAGCGAGGAAGCCAAATGCCCTATGGTCATATGGTACCAAGTTAAGAATGGGATGTTATATTTAATGCTCAATGAAGTGGTAGACGGGTTAATCATGGATGAATTGTCTTTGATCATGCACCAACTCAATCAGAGCACATCTGACGCTAAATAACAATAGCGTCGTGTACTGGGAGACAATTTAAGAAGGTAGCAGTTGTGAGGAGATAAGCCTTTGGCGAATAGTATGCTACGGGGTTTTGTTAAGTGACATACTAAAGTGGTGAAAATATAGATAGATCGAATATTATTCACTTTATATTGTCAAGAATGTCTGAGAGTTCAGTACAGAAACGAAGATGGAGGAATTATATTCTACGGCGATTTGTTTAGGTGACATACTAAAGTGATGAAAATATAGAAGGATCGAATGTTATTCACTTTGTATTGCCAAGAATGTCTGAGACTTCATTATAGGAAAGAAGATGGACGAAAGGAAGGATTCTTACATGTAACTATGTTTGTAGCTGTATTGCATTAGTAAGTGATGTGTCGTAAATTAGTCGATGGTCTTTTATTGGATTTCGTCCTCAAGGTAGAGATTGTGTTCCAGTCATTTCTTTTCGCATTTGTCTGTCAGTAAATGTTATGTCCATTAGACTATCAGTAATTCGGAATTGGAAATGTTCGTTTGGCAGGGTTTTCTTGGAGATTTCTCTGATGACTCAATTAAAACATTGATCAAATCAATACAGCCTCGCCACTTCCGTAAACTAGCTAATCATCTTCGTTCATGAACAGTGCCACTGGCAACAAATGGTAAGCATGTGTGTGTCTTGTCTGTGAGTGTTTGTTTGTGTGTGTGTGTGTGTGTGTGTGTTTGTGTGTGTGTGTGTGTGTGTGTTTGAGTGTGTGTGTGTGTATGTGTGTGTGGCACGCGCGCGAACACGCACACACACACACACACACACACACACACACACACACACACACACGCGTAAAGAAAAGCGATCGAAAGGGGAGGGAGAGAATGAGAGAGTAATGAATATGTCTGGTTGATTAGTTTAATGAAGTTTTCCAAAACTCAACCGCAGTTCTTTCACATTTAAAATTGGCTAAACAATTTGATAAATAATAAGCAAACAAAGAAATTTGCTTTGGACCATAAAATGATTAATATTCATATTACTCATAGAGTTATGTACAAGGTGTTCGGGCCAGATTTCACAATTTATATAAAAGGATAAAAGAAAAACACAATATT
Organism: Octopus bimaculoides; assembly: GCF_046866305.1. Lineage (NCBI taxonomy): Eukaryota > Metazoa > Mollusca > Cephalopoda > Octopoda > Octopodidae > Octopus > Octopus bimaculoides. The sequence continues at coordinate 66,115,261 of NC_142936.1, read as the reverse complement.
CAGTTTAAAAATGAAAGTGGGAGATAACAGTTCACTAAAAGTAGACACCCTCACCTTCCACCATGGCCTCAGTCCGGCTTCGGAACTTGGTTCATGCGTTCCTCTCAGTGTCCCTGGAGGATCTTCGATCACCTCCTTCTTCTTAGCTACCTGCTTGGCCTTGATGTTGTAGGCAGAGCAATTGGTGTCTTTCTCGACCGCACCCTTTCCCCGACACACACATACACATACACAGTGGAATTAGGAAGCTAGAAATTGGAGCTTTGCGGGGGTATAGTAACGAACAGAATCCTGCTGCCACACAAATGGCCTTTCAGCAGCAACCCTCTCCAGCAGTTTTACATACCTGTCTGAATCGAGCCTAAAACTCTGCTTAAAGATGCGAGATTCAATTCCGGCCTGCGAACGCAGTCAGAACCCCTGCTGTGAACTTTCCTGTTGGGCACGGCTTGCTTCGTAGTCACCGTTCCAGCTGTTCATGTTACTTCTTACAGCCTTTTCAGTGTTCAAAGAGCATTGAGTAGATATCGGCATTTTGATACTCGGCACGAATTATGATGATACAGGTAGCGCTTTGCTAATATTCAGATAACTTCCTGCCCTCTATGTCAGTTAAATTTTTCTCAGCTACAACTGTCATTTTTATACTCTCCAATGCAGTTGATGGTTCCCCAATACATCAAGCTGTTCCTGAAAAAAAAAAAGGAGACCTAAAAAAGATTCATGAATTTAACCGGAACACCTCGTAAACGTGGTTTTGACTTAATATCGTAGAGAGTTCTGTGTGTACCTTGAAATTTGAGGTGGTGATTAGATAGGATAAATTAACCAGTGGAAGAAAGGCTGTTGTGAATTATGAATGACACATCGTATAAACTATTGTGTGAAGTCGCGTGGCCTGGAGGATAGGGTGAATCAGCTGAAACTGGTTGCTTACAGTAAGAATCTTGACCACTGATGCGATAGAATAGCGTTGGCTTCTACATATGACAAACGAGCTTATCGATTGATTTCAGTTAATATAATAATTCAACCATATGCATTCTGAATAGCCATATATACAGAAATTACACAGTTACATGGCTTCGCAGTTTCACTTTGTACTCACTTTGCATTTGTTAAATTTTATCAAAGCTGTTAAAGATATGGAAAGGTGCATGTCCTAATGATTAATATGTTCGGCACATGATAGTAATGTCACAGGTTCAATTTCTGGCCCAGTCAACTCAGATACGAATGAGTACTAGCCGAATTTTGGTACAGCGCTCTCTCTCTCTCTCTCTCTCTCTCTCTCTCTCTCTCTCTCTCTCTCTCTCTCTCTCTCTCTCTCTCTCTCCCTCTCTCTTTCTCTCTCTCTCTCTCTCACATACACACACACATACACATACACACACACACTCTATCTCTCCTTCCACTGGATCAAATGGTGAAAGAATGTTCCACTGGATCAAATGGTGAAAGAATCTAGAGAGTGTTTAGATCTACTCCCGACTAAATAAGTACAGAAAACATTTAATGACACCATGGCACATACTACAAACTCTTAACGTCTGCGGATGACAACTGGCTGATTTTTCATTTTTCCTTTATTTTCATTATCTCTTTTATCATAATTGCTCGACAACTCACGAAACATAAGTTAAAATATTGATCTCGGTACTCTTTTAGCTCCTCTATCTAAAACTATGTTTCTTCGAAAAAGACTCAGCATTTAATTTAACTTGATTTTGCATTTCGATCTGAGAAGATGAAAGAAATCAGCCGTTACCCAAATATTGAACTATATATAGTAGTGCTTCCGTTATAGTGTTTCTACTCTAGGTACAAGCACCGAAATTTTGGGGGAGGGAGCCAGTCGGTTAGATCGGCTCCAGTACGCAACTGGTGCTTCATTTTTCCACCCCGAAAGGATGAAAGGCAAAGTCGACCTCGGCAGAATTTCAACTCACAACGTAAAGACAGACGAAATACCGCTAAGCATTTTTTCTGGCGTGCTAACGTTTCTTATTTCTTTATAGCCCACAAGGGGCTAAACATAGAGGGGACAAACAAGGACAGACAAAGGGATTAAGTCGATTACGCAACTGGTATTTAATTTATCGACCCCGAAGGATGAAAGGCAAAGTCGACCTCGGCGGAATTTGAGCTTAACGTAAAGACAGACGATATACCGCTCACCATTTTTCCCGGCGTTTCTGCCAGCTCGCCGCCTTCCATTATACTATGGAGTGAAGGCGGCGATCCTGTAATATTGTCAGCACGCCGGGCAAAATGCTTAGCGGTATTTCGTCCATCTTTACGTTCTGAATTCAAATTCTGTCGAGGTCGATTTGTTTTCATCCTCTCATGGTGATTAAAATAAGTATCATTTGAGCGCTGGAATCGATGTAATCGACTTAATCCCCTCCCCCGAAACTGCTGGCCTAGTACCAAAATTTGAAACCATTACATTATGAAGTGGAGACAATAGAATTCACAGCAAAAATGTATCACAGTGTTTGATTTATTACCCCTTTGTTCTGAATTCAAATTCTGCTGGGACTGATTATTTGTCTTCCATTCCGGATTTCAGTTAAGTTTTTTAAATTAAGTGCCAAACAGTTGCTATGGTTCTTGTAACTAGCTGTACGTTTGCCTGCAAATTTATCACCTCTTTCGAATGTAAAAATACGAAGCATTATATACAAAAATAAATGTGCTTATATACGTTTGTGTGTTCGCCTGTGTATGTGAGTAGACTTCTTCATGCATGTGTGTGTGACTAGCGATATTTGATTGAAAGCACGACAGCGTTTCTGTCATTGGAATTTTATTGCTGCATCACTACATTTCAGAGTGTGTTTGCTGTGTTTTAGATTTTGGTTCTCGTTAACTTAGTCGTCAAAGATTTACAATGTCATTTTTATTTAGTTATTTTTGATTTCTCTAAGCAATTGCGTAATTAATTGAAAGCTATTTGTGGGAAATGTTTCTTCTAAGCCTGTTTACTGTAATTATTATGTTTTTCGTAGCATTTTGACAGCTATATGAATATTATGATCGTCAGCAGCATCATAGTATGATAATAATGCTATGCTTGCATCTAGAATTTTCTTTTCATATTTATTTTACGATTTCCTCGCTTTCTGTTGTAGATGCATTAATTGACTCTGCTGTAAAGTGAATTTGCACACTAATATTGCACACTATATATGGTGTAAAGAATCGAGGTATAATTGATGCATTTTATTTCAATTCAAGTTAGTCTTAATATTTTCAGATAACTCAATATTAGCGGTTTCAACGTAACGTAACGATTTACAGCGTTCGAATTCACTCAATCGTTAAGACAGTTGTGGTATTACCTGAGAGCATTTAGTTGCAAATGTTTGCGTTCAAATGTCACGAAGGCCAACTTTGCTTTCCATCCTGCAGGAATCGATATGTTATGTGTAGATCGCGAGTTAAGTGTTGATTATTTTACAAAAAACTTGGAACTTTTGTGATCTCGCAGCCTTATTTAATCATTTTCATCTACGGTGTGTTAACTTGGGATTCTCAAGCGACAATGTCACCTTCATATAATTAAGGTATACTCAGCCTAATGAATAGCTAGCTGAATAACCCCACCCCGTCTAGTAATTATTTCACGAGAGGATCTGCTAGCTGGGGAACATATGTAGCCTGGATTTTACCCTCAATTTGCAAATTTATTGGCATTCATAGCAACTCTAGTTGCTAAGCGTGAGCTATACAGAAATTTTCAGCTTATTGAACTTCATCATAATTTCGATATGGGAAAAGGTCTGCAACGTTCGATGCCAATAAGTTGTTGTTATTCGTGATAGTACATGGTCCGCTCTTTGCTTTCTCTATCTACCACAGACTGCTTGAAGCATAAGTTCCTACACTTGGATCCTTGGATTTTACCCATATATATATATATATATATATATATATATGTGTGTGTGTGTGTGTGTGTGTGTGTGTGTGTGTGTGTGTGTGTATGTATGTATGTATGTATGTATGTATGTATGTGTGTGTGTGTATGTATGTATGTATGTATGTATGTATGTATGAAAAGTAAACACACGATTTACTCTTTTATACCTTCACCCCAACAAGAAACCACTGGTCACTCGGATCTGTGGTTATAAATTAGATTTGATAAGTGATTGGTCATTCAAAGAGATTTATAGATTGCAAATTTAATCTGTTCAGTTACCTATCGGCATAGTGATCATTGGCAAACTCCAGAGGTGACACTTTCACGTTACACAGTTAATGTTTATTTGAGTTGGATCACGTGCTTCCAATTGCTATAGATCCGTAATCCGGCTGTGCCGGTCACCTATATGATGAGGAATCCTACATTGGGGAGAGGTAACGTCTAGGGTAGGGTAGCTGACTGCTTATTGGGATCATTTGTCTTTTGGCATCCAGTATCCTTTCATATTTATTGTGTTTTGGAAGAGGGAAAGTGCTTTTAATTTATTTCCGTCAATTGTACCAAAAATAAACTCATCGCATTGTTGTTCAACTAGAGCATTTGATTGTCGTGCACATCTTTTTTTTTATTCCTCACAAAGTAACCAGTATTGGAGACTGTCAGAGTACATAAGGCCTATATCATGAAATATGTTATATATTTCCGATATTTAATTTTTAAATGTTCACGTTATTGTACTTCATGTTCATACAATGAATGGGAATGAAGGAAAAAAAATGTTGTACCTCTGTACTTCTGTAATTGTGTGTTTATACTAGAATTTAACAATGTATATCGACGGAAAAGGGTTCGAAGCAACAGTAAGTATTTCAATATGATTTTTTTTTTTTTTGCAGTACATACTAGGTGTGCAATCGGGTTTACTGTCATGCAAACTTTCAAATGTCTTCTGAAATGCACATTTACGACAAATTGAGAACTTTTACGTTGCTAACTTGAATCAACATATCAACTTGATTTCTTCATAAATTTTAACACTGTCTTTGCGATTTTGCTACTGTTCTAAATTTATTTATTGAGTGAATGGGTGCTTATTAAAGGAATAATGGATACAAAGGGAAATTTACAAAAGTGTAAATTCTATTTAGAGACTAGGAGAAAACCAACTTCAGAGCGATATTTCTACTAGTTTGTATATATTCATACAAAACTGCTATATTAAGCGAAGGATGAAAACGATGACAAAAAGATAATATTATTCTTAAGAAGTGCACCATTTGCAAGAAAAGCGTTATTTTCGCCGTGTCATAAATACTCTCATATCAATCTTGCCGTCAGAGATAAGATTCAACATGTGATTAACCCGTTGGAATCCTGGAGTAAACGAAGCTAAATCCTATACAGAATATAACTTTTATTATAGGATAATTTTCACTGCGTATCTGCGAGATCGTGCGATGTTCTGTGTTCTAACTACAGATTATATGCGTATATATATATATATATATATATATATATATATAGGGTTAAGGAGGGTATTGGATTTAACCAAACCCAAATATACAGTTAATACCGAGTAAGTGATGTATACCGGCTAATTATGCCCCAATTGTTGTATGAACAGGATTGGAGATTATAAGCCGTGTATTAGCGTATGTATGTATAAATATATAATAGGATAAAGAGAACAATGGTAAAGTTAGAAATATATTTCTAACTTTACCATTCTTCTCTTTATCCTATTATATATATATATATAGAGAGAGAGAGATAGATAGATAGATAGATAGATAGATAGATAGATAGATAGATAGATAGATAGATAGATAGATACATACATACATACATACATACATACATACATACATAATAGATAGATAGATAGATAGATAGATAGATAGATAGATAGACGTATATATATATATATATGTTTGTTGTGTGTGTGTGTGTGTGTGTGTGTGTGTGTGTGTGTGTGTGTGTGTGTGTGTGTGTGCGTGAGGTATATGAGTGTATATGTGTAGGGACGAAGAATTCGAAGCCAATCTTGCAGAAGTACGATTGAATTAAATATATATGACGTTGTTTCTTTTATCATTGATTTGTTTTACACACTGAATTGCGGCCATGTTGGGGCACTGTCTTAATGGGTTATTAGTAAAACGAATCGACACACGTGGCAATTTTGACGTTTGATGCTTAATTTTCCAGTCCTCTATTGATGAACTATATATATATATATATAGGGAGAGAGAGAGAGGGGGGAGATGTAAACAAGCCAACAATCTCTGTCAAGCAGTGGGAGAGAAACTCGAACGCAAACATGTAGACACATATATCATATGTGTGTTTGTATGTGTATATATATATATACATATATATATATATATATATATATATATATATATATATATATATATGTATGTATGTATGCATGTATTTATATATATAGTGAGACAGAGTGAGTTTATGGCTATGAAATTCCTTCACAACACATTGGTCGGCTCGGGACTATAGTAGAAGGCACTAAGCCAAATTTCCAAGAAGTGACAATAATCCCAAAATCATGAAGTCGCAAAGGGAATTTCTTCACCACATAGTCATGCCTGTGCCTGTATAGAAATATATAATGCTTATTCGCGTGTTTTAGATTCTTTTGAATAATAAAGTTTCAGAATGTATTAACCGAATAATAGTTTTCTCACAAATGTCTAGTATGCTAACATGCTGCAGCAGAAAGTTTACAAAAATGTGATGCAGACAAATATTTAAGACGTGCAAGTAAAATTCTCAAACGTTGTGCTACAAACAAAAATCAGGAAAACATTTGCTAGACTAACTGACATCTAATAATATATACATCAAACAGAAACATGCCAAAATGAAAAAAAAAAGAACAGAGATTTAATAGAGTCTTTCACGACAGTAGTTTACGACTTCAAGCGAAGTTGAAGTGCATATTTCTTTCGAATATTTAAGTAGTTGTTAGAATTGCAAAAGTTATTCATAAGCAGTGAAAAACCTATACACTTGGATGGAATGTATACTCTCTGCTTAATTATATACGCATTAATGTTCAACGCTTTATACATACTTTGCACGTACGCATATATATGCATATGTAGTTTCACCTTTATGTATGTGTTTCTGTTCTCTGTGTGAATAATATACATATAAATATGTATGTATGTATGTATATATACATATACATATATATGTAAGTATGTATGTATATCCGTGTGCATGTGTGTGTGAGCGTGTGTGTGTGTGAGTGTATGTGCGTGTATGTGTATATATATATATATATATACATATATATATACAATTATTAGGGACGCCTCTGCACATACATATAGAACATATCACATACATTATATATATATATATATATATATATATATATATATATATATGTATCATGTATATATATATATGTATGTATTTGTATATGCATATTATGTATGTGTGTGTATATATACGTATGTATTATATATGTATGCATGTATATATATATATATATATATATATATATATATATATATATATGAAAATATAAATATGTATGTATATTATGCATATTAGGCATATAGATATATGGAATATATAGACAGAAATATATATGTGTAGATATAGATATATGATATACACATATTTTCACAAAGCATGTGTGTTCATGTATTAGTGTGTACATTTTTATAATTCCATATCTGTAGGATTATATAACAAATTTCGATATACCACAGCTTAAAAGTATATGTTTGTGCGCATGTATGAGTTTGCATGTGTATAAATGTATTTGTGTGTATATAGGTTTGTATGCGTGGGTGGGCATAATGTATTTTTGTTTACGTGTGTGCGTGCGTATATGTGTATTCGTATGAATATATATAACTATGTATGTTCTTGTGTATGTCACTATGAGTGTGTATATTTGTATTATATCAAACCTTGATACAAGGAATCAATAAAATACATGAATTTTAATTTGTCTATATCAATAAAACTAGCAATTACAGTGTCCTTTAATAAAATTATAATTGAAAACAGTTAGCCTATTTGATCTATTTAATTTTCTTTGAAGCTACTAGTCTCAGTCCATAGAATACTCCTGACTGTATACTATAGACCATGACCAAAGTCAAAAACAGATATGCATGAAAAACTCAAATAATATTTCTAGTATCAGGCAACGGCGTTACATGTGTTATCTGTTTCCACGATTTCGTTGGAAATAGTTCCAAGTATATATATATATTTTTTAAAAAATCTACTTCAGTTTCTGATAAAAATTTAATTCTCACTATTGATATAATGCTCGCGAATATTCCTTATACTTAACAACAGGAATTAACGCTCATTGAATTCGCATCCGTAAAATATTTTATGTCTATTTACAAATAACAATAATAATAATAATAATAATAATAATAATAATAATAATAATAATAATAATAATAATAATAATAATAATAATAATAATAATAATAATAATAATAATGTCGACCTCGGCAGAATTTGAAGTTAGAATGTTGAGTCAGACGAAATACCTGTAAGCATTTCGTCCAGCGTGCTAACGATTCTGCCAGTTTGCGGCCTCAATAATAATAATTATTATGGTTTAAAATTTTGTTGCAAGGGCAGCAATCTTGGGGGAGGGGACTAATCGATTATATCGACTCCAGTGTTCAGCTGGTACTGATTTTATCGACCCTGAAGCATGAAAGGCAAAGTCAACCTCAGCGAAATTTGAACCCGGAACGGAGGGACGAGCGAAATACCGTTCAGCATTTCGTCCAGCGTGCTAACGATTCTGCCAACAACAACAACAACAACAATAATAATAATAATAATAATAATAATAATAATAATAATAATAATAATAATAATAATAATAATAATAATAATAATGATGATGATGATGATGATGATATTAATAAGAATCCCTTCTACGTGGGTGTTGATGTCAAGAAAAAGAAACATAAGGGGAGTGACAAAGAAAAGATCCATGGTGAAACAAAAGAGTACAGGTAGGGTTAGATATGCTCTCTAAGCAAATTTCTGTGTTAGACCGAAAAGAGAAAGGGGAGCTTAAAAGCGAACAAAAATACAGGACACTCAAAAGGAAGTATAATATTGAAAGGAAGGGTCTCAAAATGGTAATGGAGGAACTGAAACAGCGTCTCGTTGCAAAGAAAGCAAAGATGGTAAGCTACGACCAAAGAATGAAGGGTTACCACCAGAAAAGGTTATTCAGAGTAGATCACAAGAGATTCTATAAAGAAATAAATGGAGAGTTTACAGATGAAAAGTTGATACCAGATAACAATGAAAGTTAAGCTTTTTGGAGTGACATCTGGAGCAAAGACAAGGAGCACAAGAAGGATACTGACTGGTTGCAAGAACTGAAACAAACAGTTGTCTGTCCAAAACAGGCAGAACTAGTTTATTTCAGTTGGGGTAGTGAAGGAAATCAACAAAACAATGTGCAACTGGAAGGCCCTGGGACCAGATGGAGTTCACGGCTACTGGATCAAAAGATTTGGTGAATGCCATGCACGAATAGCTGCGCAACTCAACACCTTGTTAAATTCCGACCAAGTAACACTAGAGTGGTTGACATTGGGTAGGACAGTGCTGTGCTTGGAAAACATCGAAAAAAGCAATACGGTAGACAATTACAGTGGAAGTTGTTGACTGGAATACTCGCATTCAATGTACGAACATCTTGAAAAAAATGGATTCCTGCCACAGGAGCAGAAGGGTTGCAAGCGTAAGTGCAGAGGTACCAAGGATCAACTCCTGATAGACAAAACCGTACTTAGAGACTGCAAGATAAGAAAAAGTAACTTAGCCATTCCATGGATTGACTATCGTAAGACGTACGATATGATCCCACATTCTTGTATTGACCTATGAGCCACCTAAAAATGACGAAACTAAAAACCCGAATAATTGCAGGCCTATTACGTGTGTTACTATCACTTACAAAATACTGGTTTCAAATTTTAGCACAAGGCCAGCAATTTTTTAGGGGAGATTGTAAGTCAATTACATCGACCCCAGTACTCAACTAATGTGTCAACCTCAAAAGGTTGTAACATAAATTTGGCCTCGACGGAATTTGCGCTCAGAACATAAAAATGGACGAAATGCCGCTAAGCATTTTGTCCGGCGCGATAACAATCCTGCTAGCTCGCCGCATTAACACAATATATTGATATCAATTCTTACGGTGCACACATATAAATTTCTTGAGCAATACGATAGTTTGCCTTTAGATCGAAAGGTCTGCTACAGAAATTCCTATGACTGCAAAGATCAACTTCTGATTGACTGAAAACTACTTCAAAACTTCTCTAAACCCGTAAACTTAGGACAGCTTGGATAGATTACCGGAAAGCATTCGATAGTGAGCCTCACACATGCATTGCTAAAGCTTGAGACTTGTACAAAATATCACCAATTATAAGATTTCCTTCGCTAGAGTATGGGCGTGTTGTTCACAAAATTGTATCTCAATCATAATAAAAGCATATGGACATCTGCCAGTATTAAGGTGAGGCAAGGTCTATTCCAAGCTGATTCATTGTACCCATTACTTTCCGCTCAGCACTCATACTTTTGTCACATGAATTGAAGATTACACAATATGGATGCAAAATATTTGATAGAACCATCTCACACCTCTTTTATATGGATGACCTCAAGTTATATGCAAAAAATAATAATGAACTGGAGGGATTACTGACAACTTTGGAAAGTATTAGTGACAATATTAACATGGAAATTGGCTTCGATAATTCCTCCAAAACAACGTTTAAAAGAAGAAAACTCATCTGCACATCGTTCATTACGTTAAATGATAACACTATTAGCAAAGAATGAGATTAAGGTGAGGCATTCAAACATCTACAAATGAATGAAAGGAAAGAGATCCAACACAACGTCACGATAGAAAAGATCAGGAAGGAATATTATAGGAGAACAAAACTGATTATAAAACGGAAACGAAATGCCAGAATAGGATTCAAGCTATTAATTCACTTGCTGTCTCAGTGGTACAGTGCATTTATAATATAATTAACTGGAATATAAATGAACTTCCAACGTATGGACACCAAAATGAGAAATGTAATGAGAGTAAACTTAATGTATCATCCAAAACTGATATTCGTAGAATCTACGTTCCGTAAAAAGATGGTAGTAGAGGTTTCATCCAACTAGAATTATACCAGAAGACCACTACAATAGGACTTAATTCGTTCATCCGGAATGCTGTTTAACAATCTATCTACAAATCAAAGACTACCCAAAATAGAGTGGACTGTTCAACGTGCTATATTAAAAATAATAAAAAGACAGACGAATGGATTATGTGGTCACTTTACAATGTTTCATTCGAATAACTTATTATGAAATAATATCATACATTCAGTTCTGTAACACATGCAACATCCTTAAAGTTATGAAATGCATCATTATATTATAAGCCCCAAATATCATGCAACCATATCAAGGTCAGTGTTAGAAAAGTCGCTAAACTAAATAGTTCAACAAAAAATGAACACCCAAAGCAGGATTACCCCATCAGTTATGCACACACACACACAAAGACATGATATATGTATATATATATATATATATATATATATATATATATATATATATATATATATATATAGGCACAGGCGTCACTGTGCTAGAGAAACTTACTTCTCAACCACATGGTTCCGGATTCACTCCCACTACGTTGGGACATTGGACAAGTGTCTTCTACTATAGCCACGGGCCAACCAAAGAGTTGGGAGTGGATTTGGTAGACGGAAACTGATAGATGCCTGTCGTGTATATATATACACACATATATATATATACATATATATATATATATATATATTCTCAGATGCAGCACAGAATTTTGTCAGTGAACAGGTCGCGGTCTCAAAGCGACGAAAATACTTTGACAAATTAAATTTAAATGTTGAAGTGAATCTAACGGTTTTTGTGTGTTATTTTAAATGGCTTATAAACACCTTCGACGCTGCAATTGTTTTCGTTCCAGCACACGATCTCAGATCAGGTCACTTGCTATGCAAGTACATCTCCGCAATATATATATATATATATATATATATATATATATATATATATATATATATATATATATATATATATATATATATATATATACATATATATATATATTTGTGTGTGGTTGTGTGTGTGCTTGTGTGTATCAACTCCACTAGACAACCGGTGTTAGTATGTTTATGTCCCCGTAACTTAGCGGTTCTGCAGAACAGTCCGTATAATAAATACCTGGCTAAAAAAATTCTAGAGTTGATTTGTTCGATAAAAGATCCCTTCATGATGGCACGTCAGCATGGCCGCAGTCAAATAACTGAAATAAGTAAAAGATACAAGATAACACATTTTGTAGCTCTCTCTCTCTCTATTTTTCTCTACATATACATACATATACATGTGTGTGTATATAAATATATATATATATATCTAAATGCACACACACATATACATACACACACACACACACAAATATATATATATATATATATATATATATATATATATATATATATATATATATTTACATATGTTGTTGTACTTGGGGATGGTCATATTGCCAGTTTAGCCAATAAAAACACACGCACTGTATATTTGGTGTTAATTTGCTTCAGCTTTATATTACATTAATCTTAATCTTATTTCGGCCAGAGTTCTTTCGTCACACTTCTGT